>NW_019237182.1:16934-138387 GCF_002742605.1 Olea europaea var. sylvestris | reverse complement strand
GCCTCGATTTCAATCGAATTAGACTAGTAATTCGCCAAAAACGAACACACCCGAGGTTAACAAGAAATTGAAAACTACTTTTCCTTGGCTCGATTCCAATCCAATTACACTAGTAATTCGCCAAAAGCAAACAAACCCGAAGTTATAATGAAATCAAGAACAACTTTTCATTGGCTCGATTCCAATCAAATTGGACTAGTAATTACCCAAAAACGAACAAATTTGACGTTATCACGAAATTAAAAACCACTTTTCACTGGCTCGATTTCAATCGAATTAGACATGCGATTCGCCAAAAATGATCAAACCCAAAGTTATCATGAAATCAAAAACTACTTTTCATTGTCTTGATTCCAATCGAATTAGACTAGCAATTCGTCATAAACGAACAAGCCTGAAGTTATCAAGAAATCAGGAACCACTTTTCATTGGCTCGATTCCAATCGAATTAGACTAGCAATTTGCCAAAAATGAACAAACCCAAAGTTATCATGAAATCAAAAACCACGTTTCATTGGCTCGATTCCAATCGAATTAGCCTAGCAATACCCCAAAAAATGAACAAACCCAAAGTTATCATGAAATCAAAAATTGCTTATCATTGGCTCGAGTCCAATCGAATTAGACTAGCAATTCGTCCAAAATGAACAAACCCGAAGTTATCATGAAATTAAGAAACACTTTTCATTGGCTCGATTCCAATCGAATTAGAGTAGCAATTCGCCAAAAATGAACAAACCCGAAGTTTTCATGAAATCAAGAACAACTTTACATTGGCTCGATTCCAATCGAATCAGACAAGCAATTCCCCAAAAACGAACAAACCCGACGTTATCAAGAAATCAAAAACCACTTTTCATTGACTCAATTCCAATCAAATTAGGCTACCAGATCTCCAAAAACGAACAAACCTGAAGTTATCGTGAAATCAAAAACCACTTTTCATTGCCTCGATTTCAATAGAATTAGACTAGGAACTCACCAAAAACGAACAAACCCGAAGTTTGCATGAAATCAAAAACCCCTTCTCATTGGCTCGATTCCAATCGAATTTGACTAGCAATTAGCCAAAAACGAACAGAACGAAAGTTATGTTGAAATCAAAAACCACTTTTCATTATTTCGATTCCAATCGAATTATACTAGAAATTCGCCAATAATGATCAAACTTGAAGTTACCGTGACATCAAAAATCACTTTTCATGGGCTCCATTCGAATTGAATTAGACTAGCAATTCGCCAAAAAATGAACAAACCCAAAGTTAACATGAAATCAAAAACCACTTTTCATTGGCTCGATTCCAATCGAATTAGACTTGCAATTCGTCAAAAATGAACAGACCCGAAGTTTCCATGAAATCAAGAAACACTTTTCATTGGCTCGATTCAAATCGAATTAGAATACCAATTCGCCAAAAATGAACAAACCCGAAGTTATCATGAAATCAAGAGCCACTTTTCATTGGTTCGATTCCAATCGAATTAGACAAGTAATTCCCCAAAAATGAACAAACCCGACGCTGTAAGGAAATCAAAAACCACTTTTCATTGGCTCAATTCCAATCGAATTAGACTAGCAGTTCACCAAAAATGAACAAACCCGAAGTTTGCATGAAATTAGAAATCATTTTTCATTGGCTCGATTCCAATCGAACTAGACTAGCAATTCGTCAAAAAACGAACAAACCCAAAGTTATCATGAAATCAAAAACCACTTATTATTGGCTCGATTCCAATGGAATTAGACCAGCTCTTCGCCAAAAATGAACAAGCCCAAAGTTTTCATGAAATCTAGAAAAAATTTCATTGGCTCGATTCCAATCGAACTAGACTAGCAATTCGTCAAAAAACGAACAAACCCAAAGTTAGCATGAAATCAAAAACCACTTATTATTGGCTCGATTCCAATGGAATTAGACCAGCTCTTCGCCAAAAATGAACAAGCCCAAAGTTTTCATGAAATCTAGAAAAAATTTCATTGGCTCGATTCCAATCGAATTTGACTAGAATTCGCCAAAAATGTACAAACCCGAAGTTATCATGGAATCAAGAACAACTTTTCATTGGCTCGATTCTAATCGAATTACACTAGCAAATCCCCAAAAATGAAAAAAGCCGACGTTATCATGAAATCAAAAATCACTTGCCATTGCCTCGATCGAATTAGACTAGCAATTCGTCAAAAATGAACAAACCTGAAGTCATCAAGAAATCAAAAATCACTTTTCATTGGCTCAATTCCAATCTAATTAGACCAGCAATTCGCCAAAAACGAAGAAACCCGAAGTTATCGTGAAGTCAAAAACCACTTTTCATTGGCTCGATTCCAATAGAATAAGACTTCCAATTTTCCAAAAAACCGAACGAACCCAAAGTTATCATGAAATCAAACACCACTTATCATTGGCTCGATTCCAATCGAATTAGAATAGCAATTCACCAAAAACGAACAAGCCCAAAGTTTTCAAGAAATCAGGAAACTCTTTTCATTGGCTCGATTCAAATCGAATTAGAGTAGCAATTCGCCAAAAATGAACAAACCCAAAATTATCATAAAATCAAGAACCACTTTTCATTGGCTCGATTCCAATCGAATTAGACTAGTAATTCCCCCAAAACGAACAAACCCGACGCTATCAGGAAATCAAAAACCACTTTTCAATGGCTCAATTCCAATCGAATTAGACTAGCAGTTTGCCAAAAACAAACAAACCTGAAGTTTGCAAGATATCAAAAAACACTATTCATCGGCTCGATTCCAATCGAACAAGACTAGCAATTCGTCAAAAAATGAACAAACACAAAGTTATCATGAAATAAAAAACCACTTATTATTGGCACAATTCCAATCGACTTAGACTAGCAATTCACCAAAAACAAACAGGCCCGAAGTTTTCATGAAATCTAGAAAAAAAAAATTGGCTCGATTCGAATCGAATTAGAGTAGCACTTGGTCAAAAATGAACAAACCCAAAATTATCATGAAATCAAAAAACACTTTTCATTAGCTCGATTCCAATCGAATTAGACTAGCAATTTCCCAAAAATGAAAAACATGACGTTTTCATGAAATCAAAAATCACTTTTCATTGGATCAATTCCAATCGAATTAGAGTAGTAATTCGTCAAAAATGAACAAACGCGAACTTATCATTAAATCAAAAAAACACTTTTCATTCCCTCGATTCCAATTTAATTATACTAGCGATTCGCCTAAAAAGAAAACATCCGAAGTTATCATGAAATCAAAAAGTACTTCTCATTGGCTCGATTCCAATCAAATTTGACTAGCAATTCTCCAAAAATGTACAAACCCGAAGTTATCATGAAATCAAGGACAACTTTTCATTGGCTCGATTCTAATCGAATTACACTAGCAAATCCCCAAAAACGAAAAAAGCCGGAGATATCATGAAATCAAAAACTACTTTTCATTTGCTCGATTCCAATCGAATTAAACTAGCAGTTCTCAAAAAACGAACAAAACCGAAGTTATAATGAAATCAAAAATCACTTTTCATTTGCTCGATTCTAATCGAATTGAACTAGCAGTTCGCAAAAAACAAACAAACCCGAAGTTATCATGAAATCAAAAACCACCTTTCATTGCCTCGATTCCAATCGAATTAGACTAGTAATTCCCTAAAAACGAACAAACTCAACGTTATCATGAAATAAAAACCACTTATCATTGGCTCGATCGAATTAGACTAGCAATTCGCCAAAAATGAACAAACTCGAAGTTATCAAGAAATGAAAAACAACTTTTCATTGGCTCGATTTCAATCGAATTAGACTAGCAATTCGCCAAAAATGAACAAATCCGAAGTTGGCATGAAATCAAGAACCACTTTTCATTGGCTCGATTCCAATCGAATTATACTAGTAATTCCCAAAAAATGAACAAATTCGACGTTATCATGAAATCAAAATCCACTTTTCATTGGCTCGATTCCAATCGAATTAGACTTGCAATTCGCCAAAAACGATCTAATCCGAAGTTATCTTGAAATCAAAAACTACTTTTCAGTGTCTCGATTCCACTCGAATTAGACTTGCAATTCGCTATAAATGAACAAACCCGAAGTTATCATGAAATCAAGAACCACTTTTCATTGGATCGATTCCAATTGAATTAGACTAGCAATTCGCCAAAAAAGAACAAACCCGATGTTATCGTGAAATCAAAAACAACTTTTCATTAGCTCAATTCCAATCGAATTAGACAGTAATTCGCGAAAAACGAACACACCCGAGGTTAACAAGAAATTGAAAACTACTTTTCATTGGCTCGATTCCAATCAAATTACACTAGCAATTCGCCAAAAGCGAACAAACCCAAAGTTATCATGAAATCAAGAACAACTTTTCATTGGCTCGATTCCAATCGAATTGGACTAGTAATTACCCAAAAACGAACAAATTTGACGTTATCGTGCAATCAAAAACCACTTTTCACTGGCTCGATTCCAATCGAATTAGACATGCGATTCTCCAAAAATGATCAAACCCAAAGTTATCATGAAATCAAAAACTACTTTTCATTGTCTTGATTCCAATCGAATTAGACTAGCAATTCGCCATAAACGAACAAACCTGAAGTTATCAAGAAATCAAGAACCACTTTTCATTGGCTCGATTCCAATCGAATTAGACTAGCAATTTGCCAAAAATGAACAAACCCGAAGTTATCATGAAATCAAAAACCACTTTTCATTGGCTCGATTCCAATCGAATTAGCCTAGCAATACCCCAAAAAATGAACAAACCCAAAGTTATCATGAAATCAAAAATCGCTTATCATTGGCTCGAGTCCAACCGAATTAGACTAGCAATTCGTCCAAACTGAACAAACCCGAAGTTATCATGAAATTAAGAAACACTTTTCAGTGGCTCGATTCCAATCGAATTAGAGTAGCAATTCGCCAAAAATGAACAAACCCGAAGTTTTCATGAAATCAAGAACAACTTTACATTGGCTCGATTCCAATCGAATCAGACAAGCAATTCCCCAAAAACGAACAAACCCGACGTTATCAAGAAATCAAAAACCACTTTTCATTGACTCAATTCCAATCAAATTAGGCTACCAGTTCTCCAAAAATGAACAAACCCGAAGTTATCGTGAAATCAAAAACCACTTTTCATTGCCTCATTTCAATTGAATTAGACTAGGAACTCACCAAAAACGAACAAACCCGAAGTTTGCATGAAATCAAAAACCCCTTCTCATTGGCTCGATTCCAATCGAATTTGACTAGCAATTAGCCAAAACCGAACAAAACCAAAGTTATGTTGAAATCAAAAACCACTTTTCATTATTTCGATTCCAATCGAATTATACTAGAAATTCGCCAAAAATGATCAAACTTGAAGTTACCGTGACATCAAAAATCACTTTTCATGGGCTCCATTCGAATCGAATTAGACTAGCAATTCGCCAAAAAATGAACAAACCCAAAGTTACCATGAAATCAAAAACCACTTTTCATTGGCTCTATTCCAATCGAATTGGACTAGAAATTCGTCAAAAATGAACAGACCCGAAGTTTCCATGAAATCAAGAAACACTTTTCATTGGCTCGATTCAAATCGAATTAGAATAGCAATTCGCCAAAAATGAACAAACCCGAAGTTATCATGAAATCAAGAACCACTTTTCATTGGTTCGATTCCAATCGAATTATACAAGCAATTCCCCAAAAATGAACAAACCCAACGCTATAAGGAAATCAAAAACCACTTTTCATTGGCTCAATTCCAATCGAATTAGACTAGCAGTTCACCAAAAATGAACAAACCCAAAGTTTGCATGAAATTAGAAATCATTTTTCATTGGTTCGATTCCAATCGAACTAGACTAGTAATTCGTCAAAAAACGAACAAACCCAAAGTTATCATGAAATCAAAAACCACTTATTATTGGCTCGATTCCAATGGAATTAGACGCCCAAATTTTTCATGAAATCTAGAAAAAATTTCATTGGCTCGATTCCAATCGAATTAGAGTAGCAATTTGTCAAAAATGAAAAACCCGAACTTATCATGAAATCAAAAAACACTTTTCATTAGCTTGATTCCAATTTAATTAGACTAGCAATTCATCAAAAACGAACACACCCGAGGTTATCATGAAATCGAAAACTACTTTTAATTGGCTCGATTCCAATCAAATTAAACTAGTAATTCGCTAAAAAAGAACAAGCCCGAAGTTATCATGAAATCAAGATCAACTTTTCATTGGCTCGATTCCAAACGAATTAGACTAGCAATTCTCCAAAAACGAACAAATTTGATTTTATCATGAAATAAAAAACCACTTTTCACTTGCTCAATTCTAATCGAATTAGACTTGCAATTCTCCAAAAATGAACTAACCTAAAGTTATCATGAAATCAAGAACCACTTTTCATTGGCTCGATTACAATCGAATTAGCCTAGCAATTCCCCAAAAATGAAAAACATGGCGTTATCATGAAATCAAAAATCACTTTTCATTGGATCGATTCCAATCGAAATAGAGTAGCAATTCATCAAAAACAAACAAACCCGAACTTATCATTAGATCAAAAAAACACTTTTCATTCGCTCGATTCCAATTTAATTAGACTAACGATTCGCCTAAAAAGAACACATCCGAAGTTATCATGAAATCAAAAAGTACTTTTCATTGGCTCGATTCCAGTCGAATTTGACTAGAATTCGCCAAAAATGTACAAACCCGAAGTTATCATGGAATCAAGAACAACTTTTCATTGGCTCGATTCTAATCGAATTACACTAGCAAATCCCCAAAAATGAAAAAAGCCGACGTTATCATGAAATCAAAAACCACTTTTCATTTGCTCGATTCCAATCGAATTAAACTAGCAGTTCTAAAAAAATGAACAAACCCGAAGTTATCATGAAATCAAAAACCACTTTTCATTTGCTCGATTCCAATCGAATTAAACTAGTAGTTCTCAAAAAATGAACAAACCCGAAGTTATCATGAAATCAAATACCACTTTTCATTTGCTCGATTCCAATCGAATTGAACTAGCAGTTCGCAAAAAATGAACAAACCCGAAGTTATCATGAAATCAAAAACCACCTTTCATGATTCCAATCGAATTAGATTAGTAATTTCCTAAAAACGAACAAACTCGACGTTATCATGAAATCAAAAATCACTTGTCATTGGCTCGATCGAATTAGACTAGCAATTCGTCAAAAATGAACAAACCTGAAGTTATCAAGAAATCAAAAATAACTTTTCATTCGCTCGATTCCAATCTAATTAGACTAGCAATTCGCCAAAAATGAACAAACCCTAAGTTATCATGAAATCAAGAACCACTTTACGTTGGCTCGATTCCAATCGAATTAGACTAGCAATTTCTCGAAAAATGAACAAACCCAAAGTTATCATGAAATCAAAAACAACTTTTCATTGGCTCAATTCCAATCGAATTAGGCTAGAAGTTCGCCAAAAATGAACGAACCCGAAGTTATTAAGAAATCAAAAATCACTTTTCATTGCTTCGATTTCAATCGAATTAGACTAGTAATTCGTCAAAAACGCACACACCCGAGGTTATCAAGAAGTCGAAAACTACTTTTCATTGGCTCGATTCCAATCAAATTAGACTAGCAATTCGCCAAAAGCGAACAAACCCGAAGTTATCATGAAATCAAGAACAACTTTTCATTGGCTCGATTCCAATCGAATTGGACTAGTAATTCCCCAAAAATGAACAAATTCGACGTTATCATGAAATCAAAAACAACTTTTCACTGGCCCGTTTCCAATCGAATTAGACTAGATATTCGCCAAAAACAAACAAGCCCGAAGTTTTCATGAAATCTAGAAAAAAATTTCTTTGGCTCGATTCCAATCGAATTAGAATAGCAATTCGCCAAAAACGAACAAACCCGAAGTTATCATGAAATCAAGAACCACTTTTCATTGGCTCGGTTCCAATCGAATTAGACTAGCAATTCCACAAAAATGAAAAACTCGACGTTATCATGAAATCAAAAACGACATTTCATTGGCGCGATTCCATTCGAATTAGAGTAGCAATTCGTCAAAAATGAACAAGCCCGAACTTAACATGAAATCAAAAAACACTTTTCATTCACTCGATTCTAATTTAATTAGACTAGCGATTTGCCGAAAAAGAACACACCCGAAGTTATCATGAAATCAAAAAGAACTTTTCATTGGCTCGATTCCAATCGAATTTGACTAGCAATTCGCCAAAAATGTACAAACCCGAAGTTATCATGAAATCAAGAGCAACTTGTCATTGGCTCTATTCCAATCGAATTACACTAGAAAATCCCCAAAAACGAAGAAAGCCGACGTTATCATGAAATCAAAAAACCGCTTTTCATTTGCTCAATTTCAATCGAATTAAACTACCAGTTCTCAAAAAACGAACAAACCCGAAGTTATCATGAATTCAAAAACCACCATTTCATTTGCTCGATTCCAATCGAATTAAACTAGGAGTTTTCAAAAAATGAACAAACCCGAAGTTATCATGAAATCAAAAACCACCTTTCATTGCCTCGATTCCAATCGAATTAGACTAGTAGTTCCCTAAAAATGAACAAACTCGACGTTATCGTGAAATCAAAAACCACTTGTCATTGGCTCGATCCAATTAGGCTAGCAATTCGCCAAAAACGAACACACCCGAGGTTATCATGAAATCGAAAACTACTTTTCATTGGCTCGATTCCAATCGAATTAGACTAGTAATTCCCTAAATATGAACAAGCCCCAAGTTATCAAGAAATCAAGAACAACTTTTCGTTGGCTCGATTCCAAACGAATTAGACTAGTAATTCCCCAAAAATGAACAAATTTGACTTTATCATGAAATCAAAAACCACTTTTCACTGGCTCAATTCCAATCGAATTAGACTTGCAATTCACCAAAAATGATCTAATCCGAAGTTACCTTGAAATCAAAAACTACTTTTCAGTGTCTCGATTCCACTCGAATTAGACTTGCAATTCGCCATAAATGAACAAACCCGAAGTTATCATGAAATCAAGAACCACTTTTCATTGGATCGATTCCAATTGAATTAGACTAGTAATTCGCCAAAAATGAACAAACCCGATGTTATCGTGAAATCAAAAACAACTTTTCATTAGCTCAACTCCAATTGAATTAGGCTAGCAATTCCCTAAAAAATGAACAAACCCAAAGTTATCTTGAAATCAAAAACCACTTATCATTGGCTCGATTCCAATAGAATTAGACTAGCAATTCGTCGAAAATTAACAAACCTAAAGTTATCATGAAATAAAGATACACTTTTCATTAGCTCGATTCCAATCGAATTAGAGTAGTAATTCGTCAAAAATGAACAAACCCGAAGCTTTCATGAAATCAAGAACAACTTTTCATTGGCTCGATTCCAATCGAATTAGACAAGCGATTCCCCAAAAAAGACCAAACCCGACGTTATCAAGAAATCAAAAACCACTTTTTATTGGCTCAATTCTAGTCGAATTAGGCTAGCAGTTCGCCAAAAATGAAGAAACCTGAAGTTATTGTGAAATCAAAAATCACATTTCATTGGCTCGATTCCAATCGAATAAGACTAGCAACTCGCCAAAAACCGAACAAACCCAAAGTTATCATGAAATCAAACACCACTTATCATTGGCTCGATTCCAATCGAATTGGAATAGCAATTCGCCAAAAACGAACAAACCCAAAGTTTTCAGGAAATCAAGAAAGACTTTTCATTGGCTCGATTCAAATCGAATTAGAGTAGCAATTCACCAAAAATGAACGAACCCGAAATTATCATAAAATCAAGAACCACTTTTCATTGGCTCGATTCCAATCGAATTAGACTAGCAATTCCCCCAAAACGAACAAACCCGACGCTATCAGGAAATCAAAAACCACTTTTCAATGGCTCAATTCCAATCGAATTAGACTAGCAGTTTGCCAAAAACAAACAAACCCGTAGTTTGCACGAAATCAAAAAACACTATTCATCGGCTCGATTCCAATCGAACAAGACTAGCAATTCGTCAAAAAAGAACAAACACAAAGTTATCATGAAATCAAAAACCACTTATTATTGGCTCGATTCCAATCGATTTAGACTAGCAATTCTCCAAAAACAAACAAGCCCAAAGTTTTCATGAAATCTAGAAAAAAATTTCATTGGCTCGTTTCCAATCGAATTAGAGTAGCAATTCGTCAAAAATGAACAAACCCAAACTTATCATGAAATCAAAAAACACTTTTCATTAGCTCGATTCCAATTGAATTAGACTAGCAATTCCCCAAAAATGAAAAACATGACGTTATCATGAAATCAAAAATCACTTTTCATTGCATCAATTCCAATCGAATTAGAGTAGCAATTCGTCAAAAATGAACAAACCCGAACTTGTCATTAAATCAAAAAAACACTTTTCATTCGCTCGATTCCAATTTAATTAGACTAGTGATTCGCCTAAAAAGAACACATCCGAAGTTATCATGAAATCAAAAAGTACTTTTCATTGGCTCGATTCCAATCGAATTTGACTAGAATTCGCCAAAAATGTACAAACCCAAAGTTATCATGAAATCAAGAACAACTTTCCATTGGCTCGATTCTAATCGAATTACACTAGCAAATCCCCAAAAATGAAAAAGGCCAACGTTATCATGAAATCAAAAACCACTTTTCATTTGCTTGATTCCAATCGAATTAAACTAGTAGTTCTTAAAAAATGAACAAACCCGAAGTTATCAAGAAATCAAAAACCACTTTTCATTTGCTCGATTCCAATCGAATTGAACCAGCTGTTCGCAAAAAACGAACAAACCTGAAGTTGTCATGAAATCAAAAACCACTTTTCATGGCCTCGATTCCAATCGAATTAGACTAGTAATTCCCTAAAAATGAACAAACTCGACGTTATCAAGAAATCAAAAACCACTTGTCATTGGCTCGATCGAATTAGACTAGCAATTCGCCAAAAATGAACAAACTTGAAGTTATCAAGAAATGAAAAACAACTTTTCATTAGCTCGATTCCAATCGAATTAGACTAGCAATTCGCCAAAAATGAACAAATCCGAAGTTTTCATGAAATCAAGAACCACTTTTCATTGGCTCGATTTCAATCGAATTAGACTAGCAATTTCTCAAAAAACGGACAAACCCAAAGTTATAAGGAAATCAAAAACCACTTTTCACTGGCTCAATTCCAATCGAATTAGGCTAGCAGTTCACCAAAAATGAACGAACACGAAGTTATCATGAAATCAAAAACCACTTTTCATTGCCTCGATTCAAATCGAATTAGACTAGCAATTCGCCAAAAATGAACAAACCCGAAGTTATCATGAAATCAAGAACCACTTTTCATTGGCTTGATTCCAATCGAGTTAGACTAGCAATTCCCCAAAAATGAACAAATTCGACGTTATCATGAAATCCAAAACTACTTTTCATTGGCTCGATTCCAATCGAATAAGACTTGCAATTCGCCAAAAAGGATATAATCCGAAGTTATCATGAAATCAAAAACTACTTTTCATTGTCTTAATTCCACTCGAATTAGACTTGCAATTCGCCAAAAACGAACAACCCCGAAGTTATCATGAAATCAAGAACCCCTTTTCATTGGCTCGATTCCAATTGAATTAGACTAGCAATTCGCCAAAAATGAACAAACCCAATGTTATCGTGAAATCAAAAACAACTTTTCATTAGCTTGATTCCAATCGAATTAGCCTTGCAATTCCCAAAAAATGAGCAAACCCAAAGTTATCTTGAAATCAAAAACCACTTATCAATGGCTCGATTCCAATCAAATTAGACTAGTGATTCGCCAAAAATTAACAAACCTGAAGTTATCATGAAATAAAGAAACACTTTTCATTGGCTCGACTCCAATCGAATTAGAGTAGCAATTCGCCAAAAATGAACAAACCCGAAGTTTTAATGAAATCAAGAACAACTTTTCATTGGCTCGATTCCAATCGAATTAGACAAGCGATTCCCTAAAAAAGAACAAACCCGACGTTATCAAGAAATCAAAAACCACTTTTCATTGGCTCAATTCTAGTCGAATTAGGCTAGCAGTTCGCCAAAAACGAAGAAACCCGAAGTTATCGTGAAATCAAAAACCACTTTTCATTGGCTCGATTCCAATTGAATAAGACTAGCAATTCGCCAAAAACCGAACAAACCCAAAGTTATCATGAAATCAAACACCACTTATCATTGGCTCGATTCAAATCGAATTAGAGTAGCAATTCGCCAAAAATGAACGAACCCGGAATTATCATAAACTCAAGAACCACTATTCATTGGCTCGATTCCAATCGAACTAGACTAGCAATTCCCCAAAAATGAACAAACCCGGTGCCATTAGGAAATCAAAAACCACTTTTCAATGGCTCAATTCCAATCGAATTAGACTAGCAGTTTGCCAAAAACAAACAAACCCGAAGTTTGCATGAAATAAAAAAAACTATTCACTAGCTCGATTCCAATCAAACAAGACTAGCAATTCGTCAAAAAACGAACAAACACAAAGTTATCATGAAATCAAAAACCACTTATTATTGGCTCGATTCCAATGGACTTAGACCAGCAATTCGCAAAAAACAAACAAGCCCGAAGTTTTCATGAAATGTAGAAAAAATTTTCATTGGCTTGATTCCAATCGAATTAGAGTAGCAATCCGTCAAAAATGAACAAACCCAAACTTATCATGAAATCAAAAAACACTTTTCATTAGCTCGATTCCAATCGAATTAGACTAGCAATTCCCCAAAAATAAAAAACATGACGTTATCATGAAATCATCATTAAATCAAAAAAAATGAACAAACGCGAACTTATCATTAAATCAAAAAAAAAACTTTTCATTCGTTCGATTCCAATTTAATTAGACTAGCGATTCGCCTAAAAAGAACACATCTGAAGTTATCATGAAATCAAAAATCACTTTTCATTGGCTCAATTCCAATTGAGTTTGACTAGAATTCGCCAAAAATGTACAAACCCGAAGTTATCATGAAATCAAGGACAACTTTTCATTGGCTCGATTCTAATCGAATTACACTAGCTAATCCCCAAAAACGAAAAAAGCCGACGCTATTATGAAATCAAAAACCACTTTTCATTTGTTCGATTCCAATCGAATTAAACCACCAGTTCTCAAAAAAATGAACAAACCTGAAGTTATCATGAAATAAAAAACCACTTTTCATTTACTCGATTCCAATCGAATTGAACTAGCAGTTCGCAAAAAACGAACAAACCCGAAGTTATCATGAAATCAAAAACTACCTTTCATTGCCTCGATTCCAATCGAATTGAACTAGCAGTTCGCAAAAAATGAACAAACCGGAAAGTTATCATGAAATCAAAAATCACCTTTCATTGCCTCGATTCCAATCGAATTAGACTAGTAATTCCCAAAAAACGAACAAACTCAACGTTATCATGAAATCAAAAACCACTTGTCATTGGCTCGATCGAATTAGTCTAGCAATTCGCCAAAAATGAACAAACTTGAAGTTATCAAGAAATGAAAAACAACTTTTCATTGGCTCGATTCCAATCGAATTAGACTAGCAACTCGCCAAAAATGAACAAACCCGAAGTTATCATGAAATCAAGAACCACTTTTCATTGGCTCGATTCCAATCGAATTAGACTAGCAATTTCTCGAAAAACGAACAAACCCAAAGTTATCATGAAATCAGAAACCACTTTTCATTTGCTCAATTCCAATCGAATTAGGCTAGCAGTTCGCCAAAGATGAACGAACCCGAAGTTATCATGAAATCAAAAACCACTTTTCATTGCCTCGATTTCAATCGAATTAGACTAGTTATTCGCCAAAAACGAACACACCCGAGGTTATCAAGGAATCGAAATCTACTTTTCATTGGCTCGATTCCAATCCAATTAGACTAGCAGTTATCCAGAAGCGAACAAACCCGAAGCTATCATGAAATCAAGAACAACTTTTCATTCGCTCGATTCCAATCGAATTGGACCAGTAATTTCCAAAAACGAACAAATTCGACGTTATCATGAAATCAAAAACCACTTTTCACTAGCTCGATTCCAATAGAATTAGACTTGCAATTCGCCAAAAATGATCTAACCTGAAGTTATCATGAACTCAAAAACTGCTTTTCATTGTCTTGATTCCAATCGAAATAGACTAGCAATTCGCCATAAACGAACAAACCCGAAGTTATCATGAAATCAAAAACCACTTTTCATTGGCTCGATTCCAATCGAATTAGACTAGCAATTTGCCAAAAATGAACAAACCCGAAGTTATCATGAAATCAAGAACCACTTTTCAATGGCTCGATTCCAATCGAATTGGACTAGTAATTACCCAAAAACAAACAAATTCGACGTTATCATGAAATCAAAAACCACTTTTCACTCGCTAGATTCCAATCGAATTAGACATGCAACTCGCCAAAAATGATCTAACCCAAAGTTATCATGAAATCAAAAACTACTTTTCATTGTCTCGATTCCAATTGAATTAGACTAGCAATTCGCCATAAACGAACAAACCCGAAGTTATCATAAAATCAAGAACCACTTTTCATTGGATCGATTCCAATCGAATTAGACTAGCAATTCCCCAAAAACGAACAAATTCGATCTTATCATGAAATCAAAAACCACTTTTCATTGGCTCGATTCCAATCGAATTAGACTTGAAATTCGCTAAAAACGATCTAATCTAAAGTTATCATGAAATCAAAAACTACTTTTCATTGTCTCGATTCCACTCGAATTAGACTTACAATTTGCCATAAACGAACAAACCCGAAGTTATCATGAAATCAAGAACCCCTTTTCATTGGCTCGATTCCAATTGAATTAGACTCGCAATTCGCCAAAAATGAACAAACCCGATGTTATCGTGAAATCAAAAACAGCTTTCCATTAGCTCGATTCCAATCGAATTAGCCTAGCAATTCCCCAAAAAATGAACAAACCTAAAGTTATCTTGAAATCAAAAACCACTAATCATTGGATCGATTCCAATCGAATTAGACTAGCAATTTGCCGAAAATTAACAAACCTGAAGTTATCATGAAATAAAGAAACACTTTCCATTGGCTTGATTCCAATCGAATTAGAGTAGCAATTCGCCAAAAATGAACAAACCCGAAGTTTTCATTAAATCAAGAACAACTTTTCATTGGCCCGATTCCAATCGAAATAGACAAGCGATTCCCCAAAAACGAACAAACCCGACGTTATCAAGAAATCAAAAACCACTTTTCATTGGCTCAATTCCAATCGAATTAGGCTAGCAGTTTGCCAAAAACGAAGAAACCCAAAGTTATCGTGAAATCAAAAACCACTTTTCATTGGCTCGATTCGAATCGAATAAGACTAGCAATTTGCCAAAAATCGAATGAACCCAAAGTTATCATGAAATCAAACACCACTTATCATTGGCTCAATTCCAATCGAATTAGAATAGCAATTCGCCAGAAACGAACAAACCCAAAGTTTTCAAGAAATCAAGAAACACTTTTCATTGGCTCGATTCAAATCGAAATAGAGTAGCAATTCGCCAAAAATGAAGAAAACTCGAAATTATCCTAAAATCAAGAACCACTTTTCATTGGCTCAATTCCAATCGAATCAGACTAGCAATTCCCCAAAAACGAACAAACCCGACGCTATCAGAAAATCAAAAGCCCCTTTTCAATGGCTCAATTCCAATCGAATTAGACTAGCAGTTTGCCAAAAACAAACATACGCGAAGTTTGCATGAAATCAAAAAACACTACTCATCGGCTCGATTCCAATCGAACAAGACTAGCAATTCGTCAAAAAATGAAAAAACACAAAGTTATCATGAAATCAAAAACCACTTATTATTGGCTCGATTCCAATCGACTTAGACTAGCAATTCGCCAAAAACAAACAAGCTCGAAGTTTTCATGAAATCTAGAAAAAATTTTCATTTGCTCGATTCCAATCGAATTAGAGTAGCAATTCGTCAAAAATGAACAAACCCAAACTTATCATGAAATCAAAAAACACTTTTCATTAGCTCGATTCCAATCGAATTAGACTAGCAATTCCCTAAAAATTAAAAACATGACGTTATCATGAAATCAAAAATCAGTAGATATTGGCTCGATTCCAATCGAATTAGAGTAGCAATTCGTCAAAAATGAACAAAATCGAACTTATGATTAAATAAAAAAAACACATTTCATTCGCTCGATTCCAATTCAATTAGAGTAGCGATTCGCCTAAAAAGAACACATCCGAAGTTATCATGAAATAAAAAAGTACTTTTCATTGGCTCGATTCCAATCAAATTTGACTAGCAATTCGCCAAAAATGTACAAACCCGAAGTTATCATGAAAACAAGAACAACATTTCATTGGCTCGATTCTAATCGAATTATACTAGCAAATCCCCAAAAACGAAAAAAGCCGACGTTATCATGAAATCAAAAACCACTTTTCATTTGCTCGATTCCAATCGAATTGAACTAGCAGTTCGCAAAAAACCAACAAACCCGAAGTTATCATGAAATCAAAAACCACCTTTCATTGCCTCGATTCCAATCGAATTAGACAAGTAATTTCCTAAAAATGAACAAACTCGACGTTATCATGAAATCAAAAAAACTTGTCATTGGCTCGAACGAATTAGACTAGCAATTCGCCAAAAATGAACAAACTTGAAGTTATCAAGAAATGAAAAACAACTTTTCGTTGGCTCGATTCCAATCGAATTAGACTAGCAATTCGCCAAAAATGAACAAACCCAAAGTTATCATGAAATCAAGAACCACTTTTCATTGGCTCGATTCCAATCAAATTGGACTAGCAATTTCTCGAAAAATGAACAAACCCAAAGTTATCACGATATCAAAAACCACTTTTCATTGGCTCAATTCCAATAGAATTAGGCTAGCAGATCGCCCAAAATGAACGAACCTAAAGTTATCATGAAATCAAAAACCTCTTTTCATTGCCTCAATTCCAATCGAATTAGACTAGTAATTCGCCAATAATGAACAAACCCGAAGTTATCATGAAATCAAGAACCGCTTTTCATTGGCTCGATTCCAATCGAATTAGACTAGCAATTCCCCAAAAAAGAACAAATTCGACGTTATCACAAAAACCACTTTCGATTGGCTCGATTCCAATCGAATTAGACTAGCAATTCCCCAAAAACGAACAAATTCGACGTTATCACGAAATCAAAAACCACTTTTGATTGGCTCGATTCCAATCGAATTAGACTGGTAATTCCCCAAAAATGAACAAATTCGACGTTATCACGAAATCAAAAACCACTTTTGATTGGCTCGATTCCAATCGAATTGGACTAGCAATTCCCCAAAAACGAACAAATTCGACATTATCATGAAATCAAAAAAAACTTTTGATTGGCTCGATTCCAGTCGAATTAGACTTGCAATTCGCCAAAAACGATCAAATCCGAAGTTATCATGAAATCAAAAACTACTTTTCATAGTCTCGATTCCACTAGAATTAGACTTGCAATTCACCATAAACGAACAAACCCGAAGTTATCATGAAATCATGAACCACTTTTCATTGGCTCGATTCCAATTGAATTAGACTAGCAATTCTCCAAAAATGAACGAACCCGATGTTATCTTGAATCAAAAACAACTTTTCATTAGCTCGATTCCAATCGAATTAGCCTAGCAATTCCCCAAAAAATGAACAAACCGAAAGTTATCTTGAAATCAAAAACCACTTATCATTGGCTCGATTCCAATCGAATTAGACTAGCAATTCGCCGAAAATTAAGAAACCTGAAGTTATCATGAAATAAAGAAACACTTTTCATTGGCTCGATTCCAATCGAATTAGAGTAGCAATTCGCCAAAATGAACAAAGCCGAAGTTTTCATGAAATCAAGAACAACTTTTCATTGGCTCGATTCCAATCGAATTAGATAAGCGATTCCCCAAAAACGAACAAACTCGACGTTAAGAAGAAATCAAAAACCACTTTTCATTGGCTCAATCACAATCGAATTAGGCTAGCAGTTCGCCAAAAACGAAGAAACCCGAAGTTATCGTGAAATCAAAAACCACTTTTCATTGGCTCGATTCCAATCGAATAAGACCTGCAATTCGCCAAAAAATGAACAAACTCAAAGTTATAATGAAATCAAGCACCACTTATCATTGGCTCGATTCCAATCGAATTAGAATAGCAATTCGTCAAAAACGAACAAACCCAAAGTTTTCAGAAAATCAAGAAACACTTTTCATTGGCTTGATTCAAATCGAATTAGAGTCGCAATTCGCCAAAAATGAACAAACCCGAAATTATCATAAAATCAAGAACCACTTTTCATTGGCTCGATTCCAATCGAATTACACTAGCATTCCCCAAAAACGAACAAATTCGACGTTATCACAAAAACCACTTTCGATTGGCTCGATTCCAATCGAATTAGACTAGCAATTCCCCAAAAATGAACAAATTCGACGTTATCACGAAATCAAAAACCACTTTTGATTGGCTCGATTCCAATCGAATTAGACTGGTAATTCCCCAAAAATGAACAAATTCGACGTTATCACGAAATCAAAAACCACTTTTGATTGGCTCGATTCCAATCGAATTGGACTAGCAATTCCCCAAAAACGAACAAATTCGACGTTATCATGAAATCAAAAAAAACTTTTGATTGGCTCGATTCCAATCGAATTAGACTTGCAATTCGCCAAAAACGATCAAATCCGAAGTTATCATGAAATCAAAAACTACTTTTCATAGTCTCGATTCCACTCGAATTAGACTTGCAATTCACCATAAACGAACAAACCCGAAGTTATCATGAAATCATGAACCACTTTTCATTGGCTCGATTCCAATTGAATTAGACTAGCAATTCGCCAAAAATGAACGAACCCGATGTTATCTTGAAATCAAAAACAACTTTTCATTAGCTCGATTCAAAATCGAATTAGCCTAGCAATTCCCCAAAAAATGAACAAACCAAAAGTTATCTTGAAATCAAAAACCACTTATCATTGGCTCGATTCCAATCGAATTAGACTAGCAATTCGCCGAAAATTAAGAAACCTGAAGTTATCATGAAATAAAGAAACACTTTTCATTGGCTCGATTCCAATCGAATTAGAGTAGCAATTCGCCAAAAATGAACAAAGCTGAAGTTTTCATGAAATCAAGAACAACTTTTCATTGGCTCGATTCCAATCGAATTAGATAAGCGATTCCCCAAAAACGAACAAACTCGACGTTAAGAAGAAATCAAAAACCACTTTTCATTGGCTCAATCACAATCGAATTAGGCTAGCAGTTCGCCAAAAACGAAGAAACCCGAAGTTATCGTGAAATCAAAAACCACTTTTCATTGGCTCGATTCCAATCGAATAAGACCTGCAATTCGCCAAAAAACGAACAAAATCAAAGTTATCATGAAATCAAGCACCACTTATCATTGGCTCGATTCCAATTGAATTAGAATAGCAATTCGTCAAAAACGAACAAACCCAAAGTTTTCAGAAAATCAAGAAACACTTTTCATTGGCTTGATTCAAATTGAATTAGAGTCGCAATTCGCCAAAAATGAACAAACCCGAAATTATCATAAAATCAAAAACCACTTTTCATTGGCTCGATTCCAATCGAATTAGACTAGCAATTCCCCAAAAATGAACAAGCCCGACGCTATCAGGAAATCAAAAACCACTTTTCAATGGCTCAATTCCAATAAAATTAGACTAGCAGTTTGCCAAAAACAAACAAACCCGAAGTTTGCATGAAATCAAAAAACACTATTCACCGGCTCGATTCCAATCGAACAAGACTAGCAATTCGTCAAAAAAGATCAAACACAAAGTTATCATGAAATCAAAAACTACTTTTCATTGTCTCGATTCCACTCGAATTAGACTTGCAATTCGCCATAAACGAACAAACCTAAAGTTATCATGAAATCAAGAACCACTTTTCATTAGCTAGATTCCAATTGAATTAGACTAGCAATTCGCCAAAAATGAAAAAACCCGATGTTATCGTGAAATCAAAAAAAACTTTTCATTAGCTCGATTCCTATCGAATTAGCCTAGCCATTCCCCAAAAATGAAAAACATGACGTTACCATGAAATCAAAAATCACTTTTCATTGGATCGATTCCAATCGATTTAGAGTAGCAATTCGTCAAAAATGAACAAACTCGAAATTATCATTAACTCAAAAAAACACTTTTCATTCGCTCGATTCCGATTTAATTAGACTAGCGATTCGCCTAAAAATAACACATCTGAAGTTATCATGAAATCAAAAAGTACTTTTCATTGGCTTGATTCCAATCGAATTTGACTAGAATTCGCCAAAAATGTACAAACCCGAAGTATCATGAAATCAAGAACAACTTTTCATTGGCTCGATTCCAATCGAATTACACTAGCAAATCCCCAAAAATGAAAAAAGCCGACGTTATCATGAAATCAAAAACCACTTTTCATTTACTCGATTCCAATCGAATTCAACTAGCAGTTCTCAAAAAATGAACAAACCCGTAGTTATCATGAAATCAAAGACCACTTTTCATTTGCTCGATTCCAATCGAATTGAACCAGCAGTTCGCAAAAAACGAACAAACCCGAAGTTATCATGAAATCAAAAACCACTTTTCATTGCCTCGATTCCAATCGAATTAGACTAGTAATTCCCTAAAAACGAACAAACTCGATGTTATAATGAAATCAAAAACCACTTGTCATTGGCTCGATCGAATTAGACTAGCAATTCGCCAAAAATGAACAAACTTGAAGTTATCAAGAAATGAAAAACAACTTTTCATTGGCTCGATTCCAATCGAATTAGACTAGCAATTTCTCGAAAAACGAACAAACCCAAAGTTATCATGAAATCAAAAACCACTTTTCATTGGCTCAATTCCAATCGAATTAGGCTAGCAGTTCGCCAAAAATGAACGAACCCGAAGTATCATGAAATCAAGAACAACTTTTCATTGGCTCGATTCTAATCGAATTACACTAGCAAATCCCCAAAAATGAAAAAAGCCGACGTTATCATGAAATAAAAAACCACTTTTCAATTACTTGATTCCAATCGAATTAAACTAGCAGTTCTCAAAAAATGAACAAACCCGTAGTTATCATGAAATCAAAGGCCACTTTTCATTTGCTCGATTCCAATCGAATTGAACCAGCAGTTCGCAAAAAACGAACAAACCTGAAGTTATCATGAAATCAAAAACCACTTTTCATTGCCTCGATTCCAATCGAATTAGACTAGTAATTCCCTAAAAATGAACAAACTCGATGTTATCATGAAATCAAAAACCACTTGTCATTGGCTCGATCGAATTAGACTAGCAAACGCTAAAAATTAACAAACTTGAAGTTATCAAGAAATGAAAAACAACTTTTCATTGGCTCGATTCCAATCGAATTAGACTAGCAATTCGCCAAAAATGAACAAACCCAAAGTTATCATGAAATCAAGAACCACTTTTCATTGGCTCGATTCCAATCGAATTAGACTAGCAATTTCTCGAAAAACGAACAAACCCAAATTTATCATGAAATCAAAAACCACTTTTCATTGGCTCAATTCCAATCGAATTAGGCTAGCAGTTCGCCAAAAATGAACGAACCCGAAGTTATCATGAAATCAAAAACCAATTTTCATTGCCTCAATTTCAATCGAATTAGACTAGTTATTCGCCAAAAACGAACACACCCGAGGTTATCAAGAAATCGAAAACTACTTTCCATTGGCTCGATTCCAATCAAATTAGACTAGTAATTCGCCAAAAGCGAACAAACCCGAAGTTATCTTGAAATCAAGAACAACTTTTCATCGGCTCGATTCCAATCGAATTGGACCAGTAATTACCCAAAAACGAACAAATTCGACATTATCACGAAATCAAAAACCACTTTTCACTGGCTCAATTCCAATCGAAATAGACTCGCAATTCGCCAAAAATGATCTAACCCAAAGTTATCATGAAATCAAAAACTACTTTTCGTTGTCTCGATTCCAATCGAATTAGACTAGCAATTCGCCATAAACGAACAAACCAGAAGTTATCACGAAATCAAGAACCACTTTTCATTGGCTTGATTCCAATCGAATTAGACTAGCAACTGGCCAAAAACAAACAAACCCGAAGTTATCATGAAATCAAGAACCACTTTTCATTGGCTCGATTCCAATCGAATTAGACTAGCAATTCGCCATAAACGAACAAACCAGAAGTTATCACGAAATCAAGAACCACTTTTCATTGGCTCGATTCCAATCGAATTAGACTAGCAATTCGCCAAAAACGAACAAACCGGAAGTTATCATGAAATCGAAAACCCGGAAGTTATCATGAAATCAAAAACCACTTTTCATTGGCTCAATTCCAATCAAATTAGCCTAGCAATTCCCCAAAAAATGAACAAACCTAAAGTTATCTTGAAATCAAAGACCACTTATCTTTGGCTCGAGTCCAATCGAATTAGACTAGCAATTCGCAGAAAATGAACAAACCCGAAGTTATCATGAAATCAAGAAACACTTTTCATTGGCTCGATTCGAATCGAATTAGAGTAGCAATTCTCCAAAAATGAACAAACCCGATGTTTTCATGAAATCAAGAACAACTTTTCATTGGCTCGATTCCAATCGAATTAGACAAGCAATTCCCCAAAAACGAACAAACCCGAAATTATCAAGAAATTAAAAACCACTTTTCATTGACTCAATTCCAATCGAATTAGGCGAGCAGTTCGCCAAAAACGAACAAACCCAAACTTATCGTGAAATCAAAAGTCACTTTTCATTGCCTCGATTTGAATTGAATTAGACTAGGAACTCGCCAAAAACGAACAAACACGAAGTTTGCATGAAATCAAAAACCCCTTCTCATTGGCTCGATTCCAATCGAACTTGACTAGCAGTTCGCGAAAAACGAACAAAACCGAAGTTACGTTGAAACCAAAAACCACTTTTCATTAGCTCGATTCCAATCGAATTGTACTAGAAATTCGCCAAAAGTGATCAAACCTGAAGTTACTATGACTTCAAAAACCACTTTTCATGTGCTCGATTCAAATCGTATTAGACTAGCAATTCGCAAAAAAATGAACAAACCCAAAGTTATCATGCAATCAAAAACCACTTTTCATTGGCTCGATTCCAATCGAATTAGACTAGCAATTCGCCAAAAATGAACAAACCCGAAGTTTCCATTAAATCAAGAAACACTTTTCATTGGCTCGATTCAAATCGAATTAGATTAGCAATTCGCCAAAAATGAACAAACCCCAAGTTATCATGAAATCAAGAACAACTTTTCATTGGCTCGATTCCAATCGAATGAGACAAGCAATTCCCTAAAAACGAACAAACCCGACGCTATAAGGAAATCAAAAACCACTTTTCATTGGCTCAATTCCAATCGAATTAGACTAACAGTTCACCAAAAACGAACATACCCGAAGTTTGCATGAAATCAGAAATCATTTTTCATTGGCTCAGTTCCAGTCGAACTAGACTAGCAATTCGTCAAAAAATGAACAAACCCAAAGTTTTCATGAAATCAAAAACCACTTATTTTTGGCTCGATTCCAATGGAATTAGACCAGCAATTCACCAAAAACAAACAAGCCCAAAGTTTTCATGAAATCGAGAGAAAAATTTCATTGGCTCCATTCCAATCGAATTAGAGTAGCAATTTGTCAAAAATGAAAGACCCGAACTTATCATGAAATCAAAAAACACTTTTCATTAGCTCAATTCCAATTGAATTACACTAGCAATTCGCTAAAAACGAACACACCCGAGGTTATCATGAAATCAAAAACTACTTTTCATTGGCTCAATTCCAATCACATTAGACTAGTAATTCGCTAAAAATGAACAAGCTCGAAGTTATCATGAAATCAAGAACAACTTTTCATTGGCTCGATTCCAAACGAATTAGACTAGCAATTCCCCAAAAATGAACAAATTTGACTTTATCATGAAATCAAAAACCACTTTTCACTTGCTCGATTCCAATCGAATTAGACTTGCAATTCGCCAAAAACGAACTAACCCGAAGTTATCATGAAATCAAACACTACTTTTCATTGGCTCGATTCCAATCGAATTAGACTAGCAATTCGCCATAAACGAACAAACTTGAAGTTATCATGAAATCAAGATCCACTTTTCATTGGCTCGATTCCAATCGAATTAGACTAGCAATTCGCCAAAAAAGAACAAACCCTAAGTTATCATGAAATCAAGAACCACTTTTCATTGGCTCGATTCCAATCGAATTAGACTAGGAATTCCTCAAAAATGAAAAACTCGACGTTATCATGAAAATGAAATGAAAAACCACTTTTCATTGGCTCGAATCCAATCGAATTAGACTAGCAATTCGCCAAAAATGTACAAAGCCGAAGTTATCATGAAATCAAGAACAACTTTTCATTGGCTCGATTCCAATCGAATTACACTAGCAATTCCCCAAAAACGAAAAAAGTCAACGTTATCATGAAATCAAAAACCACTTTTCATTTGCTTGATTCCAATCGAATTAAACTAGCAATTCGCAAGAAAACGAACAAACCCGAAATTATCATGAAATCAAAAACCACCTTTCATTGCCTCGATTCCAATTAAACTAGACTAATAATTCCCCAAAGACGAACAAACTCGACGTTATCACGAAATCAAAAATCGCTTGTAATTGGCTCAATTCCAATCGAATTACACTAACAATTCGCCAAAAACGAACAAACCCGAAGATATCATGAAATCAAAAACCACTTTACATTGGCTCGATTTCAATCGAATTAGACTAGCAATTCTCCAAAAATGAACAAACCCAAAGTTATCATGAAATCAAAAACCACTTTTCATTGGCTCAATTCCAATCGAATTAGGCTAGCGGTTCACCAAAAATGAACGAACCCGAAGTTATCATGAAATCAAAAACCACTTATCAGTGGCTCGATTCCAATCGAATTAAACTAGCAAGTCGCCAAAAATGAACAAACCGGAAGTCATGAAATCAAGAAACACTTTTCATTGGCTCGATTCCAATCGAATTAGAGTAGCAATTCACCAAAAACCAAATACCCGAAGTTATCATGTAAACAAGAACAACTTTTCATTGTCTCGATTCCAATCAAATTAGACAAGCAATTCCCTAGAAACGAACAAACCCGACGTTATTAGGAAATCAAAATCCACTTTTCATTGGCTCAATTCCAATCGAATTAGGCTAGCAGTTCACCAAAAATGAACAAACCAAAAGTTATAATGAATTCAAAAACAACTTTTCATTGCCTCGATTTCAATTGAATTAGACTAGCAATTCACCAAAAATGAACAAACCTGAAGTTTGCATGAAATCAAAAACCGCCTTTCATTGGCTCGATTTCAATAATACTAGACTAGCAATTCGCCAAAAATGAACAAACTCGAAGTTATCTTGAAATCAATAACAACATTTCATTAGCTCGATACCAATCGAATTATACTAGAAATTCACCAAAAATGGACAAACCTGAAGTTACCGTGAAATCAAAAACCACTTTTCACGGGCTCGATTCCAATCGAATTACACTAGCAATTCACCAAAAATGAACAAACCTGAAGTTATCATGAAATCAAAAACCAATTTTCGTTGGCTCGATTCCAATCGAATTAGACTAGCAATTCGTCAAAAATGAACACACCCGATGTTATCATGAAATCGAGAACCTCTTTTCATTGGCTCGATTCAAATCGAATTAGAGTCCCAGTTCGCCAAAAACGAACAAACCTGAGGTTACCAAGAAATCAAAAATCACTTTTCCGTGGCTCGATTCCAATCCAATTCGACTAGAAATTTGCCAAAAATGAATAAACCCGAAGTTATCATGAAATCAAAAACCACTTTTCATTGGCTCGATTCCATTCGAATTAAAAATGAACAAACCCGAAGTTACCAAGAAATCACAAACCACTTTTTATTGGCTCAATTCCAATCGAATTAGACTAGCAGTTCACAAAAAATGAACAAACCTGAAGTTATCAAAAAATCAAAAACCACATTTCATTGTCTCGATTCCAATCGAAATAGACTAGCAATTCGCCAAAAACGAACAAACCTAAAGTTATCATGAAATCAAGAATCACTTTTCATTGCCTCGATTCCAATCATATTAGAGTAGCAATTTGCCAAAAATGAACAAACCCAAAGTTATCATGAAATCAAAAATCACTTATCATTGGCTCGATTCCAATCGAATTAGACGAGCTATTCGCCAAAAATGAACGACCCTGAAGTTTTCATTAAATAAAGAAACACTTTTCATTGGCTCGATTCCAATCGAATTAGAGTAGCAATTCGCCAAAAATGAATAAACCCGAAGTAATCATGGAATCAAAAACCACTTTTCATTGGCACGATTCCAATCGAATTGGACTAGCAATTCACCAAAAACAAAAAAAAAAAACTGGAAGTGATCCTGAAATCAAAAACCACTTTTCATTGGCCCGATTCCAATCGAATTAGACTAGCAATTAGCCAAAAATGAACAAAGCCGAAGTTTTCATGAAATCAAGAACAACTTTTCATTGGCTCGATTCCAATCGAATTAGATAAGCGATTCCCCAAAAACGAACAAACTCGACGTTAAGAAGAAATCAAAAACTACTTTTCATTGGCTCAATCACAATCGAATTAGGCTAGCAGTTCGCCAAAAATGAAGAAACCCGAAGTTATCGTGAAATCAAAAACCACTTTTCATTGGCTCGATTCCAATCGAATAAGACCTGCAATTACCCAAAAAATGAACAAACTCAAAGTTATCATGAAATCAAGCACCACTTATCATTGGCTCGATTCCAATCGAATTAGAATAGCAATTCGTCAAAAACGAACAAACCCAAAGTTTTCAGAAAATCAAGAAACACTTTTCATTGGCTTGATTCAAATTGAATTAGAGTCGCAATTCGCCAAAAATGAACAAACCCGAAATTATCATAAAATCAAAAACCACTTTTCATTGGCTCGATTCCAATCGAATTAGACTAGCAATTCCCCAAAAATGAACAAGCCCGACGCTATCAGGAAATCAAAAACCACTTTTCAATGGCTCAATTCCAATAAAATTAGACTAGCAGTTTGCCAAAAACAAACAAACCCGAAGTTTGCATGAAATCAAAAAACACTATTCACCGGCTCGATTCCAATCGAACAAGACTAGCAATTCGTCAAAAATGAACAAACCCGAACTTATCATTAACTCAAAAAAACACTTTTCATTCGCTCGATTCCGATTTAATTAGACTAGCGATTCGCCTAAAAAGAACACATCCGAAGTTATCATGAAATCAAAAAGTACTTTTCATTGGCTCGATTCCAATCGAATTTGACTAGAATTCGCCAAAAATGTACAAACCCGAAGTATCAAGAAATCAAGAACAACTTTTCATTGGCTCGATTCTAATCGAATCACACTAGCAAATCCCCAAAAATGAAAAAAGCCGACGTTATCATGAAATCAAAAACCACTTTTCATGTACTCGATTCCAATCGAATTAAGCTAGCAGTTCTCAAAAAATGAACAAACTCGTAGTTATCATGAAATCAAAGACCACTTTTCATTTGCTCGATTCCAATCGAATTGAACCAGCAGTTCGCAAAAAACGAACAAACCTGAAGTTATCATGAAATCAAAAACCACTTTTCACTGCCTCGATTCCAATCGAATTAGACTAGTAATTCCCTAAAAACGAACAAACTCGATGTTATCATGAAATCAAAAACCACTTGTCATTGGCTCGATCGAATTAGACTAGCAATTCGCCAAAAATGAACAAACTTGAAGTTATCAAGAAATGAAAAACAACTTTTCATTGGCTCGATTCCAATCGAATTAGACTAGCAATTTCTCGAAAAACGAACAAACCTGAAGTGATCATGAAATCAAAAACCACTTGTCATTGGCTCGATCGAATTAGACTAGCAATTTCTCGAAAAACGAACAAACCTGAAGTGATCATGAAATCAAAAACCACTTGTCATTGGCTCGATCGAATTAGACTAGCAATTTCTCGAAAAACGAACAAACCCAAAGTTATCATGAAATCAAAAACCACTTTTCATTGGCTCAATTCCAATCGAATTAGGCTAGCAGTTCGCCAAAAATGAATGAACCCGAAGTTATCATGAAATCAAAAACCACTTTTCATTGCCTCGATTTCAATCGAATTAGACTAGTTATTCGCCAAAAACGAACACACCCGAGGTTATCAAGAAATCAAAAACTACTTTCCATTGGCTCGATTCCAATCAAATTAGACTAGTAATTCGCCAAAAGCGAACAAACCCGAAGTTATCTTGAAATCAAGAACAACTTTTCATCGGCTCGATTCCAATCGAATTGGACCAGTAATTCCCCAAAAACGAACAAATTCGACATTATCACGAAATCAAAAACCACTTTTCACTGGCTCAATTCCAATCGAAATAGACTCGCAATTCGCAAAAAATGATCTAACCCAAAATTATCATGAAATCAAAAACTACTTTTCGTTGTCTCGATTCCAATCGAATTAGACTAGCAATTCGCCATAAACGAACAAACCAGAAGTTATCACGAAATCAAGAACCACTTTTCATTGGCTTGATTCCAATCGAATTAGACTAGAAATTCGCCAAAAACAAACAAACCCGAAGTTATCATGAAATCAAGAACCACTTTTCATTGGCTCGATTCCAATCGAATTAGACTAGCAATTCGCCAAAAATGAACAAACCAGAAGTTATCATGAAATCGAAAACCCGGAAGTTATCATGAAATCGAAAACCACTTTTCATTGGCTCAATTCCAATCAAATTAGCCTAGCAATTCCCCAAAAAATGAACAAACCTAAAGTTATCTTGAAATCAAAGACGACTTATCTTTGGCTCTAGTCCAATCGAATTAGACTAGCAATTCGCAGAAAATGAACAAATCCGAAGTTATCATGAAATCAAGAAACACTTTTCATTGGCTCGATTCGAATCGAATTAGAGTAGCAATTCTCCAAAAATGAACAAACCCGAAGTTTTCATGAAATCAAGAACAACTTTTCATTGGCTCGATTCCAATCGAATTAGACAAGCAATTCCCCAAAAACGAACAAACCCGAAATTATCAAGAAATTAAAAACCACTTTTCATTGACTCAATTCCAATCGAATTAGGCGAGCAGTTCGCCAAAAACGAACAAACCCAAACTTATCGTGAAATCAAAAGTCACTTTTCATTGCCTCGATTTGAATTGAATTAGACTAGGAACTCGCCAAAAACGAACAAACCCGAAGTTTGCATGAAATCAAAAACCCCTTCTCATTGGCTCGATTCCAATCGAACTTGACTAGCAGTTCGCGAAAAATGAACAAAATCGAAGTTATGTTGAAACCAAAAACCACTTTTCATTAGCTCGATTCCAATCGAATTATACTAGAAATTCGCCAAAAGTGATCAAACCTGAAGTTACTGTGACTTCAAAAACCACTTTTCATGTGCTCGATTCAAATCGAATTAGACTAGCAATTCGCAAAAAAATGAACAAACCCAAAGTTATCATGCAATCAAAAACCACTTTTCATTGGCTCGATTCCAATCGAATTAGACTAGCAATTCGCCAAAAATGAACAAACCCGAAGTTTCCATTAAATCAAGAAACACTTTTCATTGGCTCGATTCAAATCGAATTAGATTAGCAATTCGCCAAAAATGAACAAACCCCAAGTTATCATGAAATCAAGAACAACTTTTCATTGGCTCGATTCCAATCGAATGAGACAAGCAATTCCCTAAAAACGAACAAACCCGACGCTATAAGGAAATCAAAAACCACTTTTCATTGGCTCAATTCCAATCGAATTAGACTAGCAGTTCACCAAAAACGAACATACCCGAAGTTTGCATGAAATCAGAAATCATTTTTCATTGGCTCAATTCCAGTCGAACTGGACTAGCAATTCGTCAAAAAATGAACAAACCCAAAGTTTTCATGAAATCAAAAACCACTTATTTTTGGCTCGATTCCAATGGAATTAGACCAGCAATTCACCAAAAACAAACAAGCCCAAAGTTTTCATGAAATCGAGAGAAAAATTTCATTGGCTCCATTCCAATCGAATTAGAGTAGCAATTTGTCAAAAATGAAAGACCCGAACTTATCATGAAATCAAAAAACACTTTTCATTAGCTCAATTCCAATTGAATTACACTAGCAATTCGCCAAAAACGAACACACCCGAGGTTATCATGAAATCGAAAACTACTTTTCATTGGCTCAATTCCAATCACATTAGACTAGTAATTCGCTAAAAATGAACAAGCTCGAAGTTATCATGAAATCAAGAACAACTTTTCATTGGCTCGATTCCAAACGAATTAGACTAGCAATTCCCCAAAAATGAACAAATTTGACTTTATCATGAAATCAAAAACCACTTTTCACTTGCTCGATTCCAATCGAATTAGACTTGCAATTCGCCAAAAACGAACTAACCCGAAGTTATCATGAAATCAAACACCACTTTTCATTGGCTCGATTCCAATCGAATTAGACTAGGAATTCCTCAAAAATGAAAAACTCGACGTTATCATGAAATCAAAAATGACTTTTCATTGGTACGATTCCAATCGAATTAGAGTAGCAATTCGTCAAAAATGAACAAGCCCGAACTTATCATGAAATCAAAAAACACTTTTCATTCGCTCGATTCCAATTTAATTAGACTAGCGATTTGCCAAAAAAGAACACACCCAAAGTTATCATGAAATCAAAAAGTACATTTCATTGGCTCGATTCCAATCGAATTAGACTAGCAATTTGCCAAAAATGTACAAAGCCGAAGTTATCATGAAATCAAGAACAACTTTTCATTGGCTCGATTCCAATCGAATTACACTAGCAATTCCCCAAAAACGAAAAAAGTCAACGTTATCATGAAATCAAAAACCACTTTTCATTTGCTTGATTCCAATCGAATTAAACTAGCAATTCGCAAGAAAACGAACAAACCCGAAATTATCATGAAATCAAAAACCACCTTTCATTGCCTCGATTCCAATTAAACTAGACTAATAATTCCCCAAAGACGAACAAACTCGACGTTATCACGAAATCAAATAAAGAAACACTTTTCATTGGCTCGATTCCAATCGAATTAGAGTAGCAATTCGCCAAAAATGAATAAACCCGAAGTAATCATGGAATCAAAAACCACTTTTCATTGGCTCGATTCCAATCGAATTGGACTAGTAATTCACCAAAAACAAAAAAAAAACGGGAAGTGATCCTGAAATCAAAAACCACTTTTCATTGGCCCGATTCCAATCGAATTAGACTAGCAATTAGCCAAAAATGAACGAACCCGAAGTTTTCATGAAATCAAAAACCACTTTTCATTGGCTCCATTCCAATCGAATTAGAATAGCAAGTCGCCAAAAATGAACAAACCAAAAGTTATCATGAAATCAAGAACCACTTTCCATTGGCTCGATTCCAATCGAATTAGACTAGCGATTCTCCAAAAATGAACAAATCCGATGTTATCATGAAATCAAAAATCACTTTTCATTGGCTCGATTCCAATCGAATTAGACTAGCAAGTCGCCAAAAACGAACAAGCCCGAAGTTACCATGAAATCAAAAACCACTTTTCATTGGCTCGATTCCAATCCAATTAGACTAGCAAGTCGCCAAAAACGAACAAACCCAAAGTTATCATGAAATCAAGAACCACTTTTCGTTGGCTCGATTTCGATTGATTTAGACTAGCAATTCACCAAAAAATGAACAAACCCAATACGAACAAACCTGAAGTTATCAAGAAATCAAAAACCACTTTTCATTGACGTGATTCCAGTCGACATAGACTCGCAATTTGCCAAAAACGAACAAACCCGAAGTTATCATGAAATCTAGAACCACTTTTCATAGGCTCGATTCCAATCATATTAGACTAGCAATTCGCCGAAAATGAACAAACCCAAAGTTATCATGAAATCGAGAACCACTTTTCATAGGCTCGATTCCAATTGAATTAGACTAGCAATTCGCCAAAAATAAACAAACCCAAAGTTATCATGAAATCAAAAACCATTTTTCATTGGCTCGATTCCATTCGAATTAGACTAGCAATTCGCCAAAAACGATCAAACCCGAAGTTTTCATGAAATCAAGAAGCACTTTTCATTGGCTCGATTCCAATCGAATTAGAGTAGCAATTCACCAAAAATGAACAAACCCGAAGTTATCATGAAATCCAAAACCACTTTTGATTGGCTCGATTCCAGTCGAATTAGACTAGCAATTCGCCAAAAACGAACACCCCGATGTTTTCATGAAATCATGAACCTCTTTTCATTGGCTCGATTATAATCGAATTAGAGTAGCAGTTCGCCAAAAATGAACAAACCCAAAGTTTTCATGAAATCAAAAACCACTTTTAATTGTCTAGATTCCAATCGAATTAGACTAGTAATTCGCCAAAAACGATCACACCCGAGGTTATCATGAAATCGAAAACTACATTTCATTGGCTCGATTCCAATCAAATTAGACTAGCAATTCACCAAAAATGAACAAACCCGAAGTTATCATGAAATCAAGAACAACATTTCAATGTCTCGATTCCAATCTAATTAGAGTAGCAATTCTCCAAAAACGAAGAAACTCGACATTATCATGAAATCAAAAACCACTTTTCAATAGCTAGATTCCAATTGAATTAGACTAGCAGTTCACCAAAAATGAACTAACCCGAAGTTATCATGAAATCAAAAACCACTTTTTGTTGGCTCGATTCCAATCGAATTAGACCAGCAATTCGCCAAAAATTACCAAACCCGAAGTTTTCATGAAATCAAGAAACACTTTTCATTGGCTCGATTCCAATCGAATTAGAGTGGTAATTCGTCGAAAACAAACAAACCCGAAGTTATCATGAAATCAAAAACCACTTTTCATTGGCTCGATTCCAGTCGAATTAGATCAACAATTCACCAAAAATGAACAAACCTAAAGTTATCGTGTAATCAAAAACCACTTTTCATTGTCTTGATTCCAATCGAATTAGACTAGCAATTCGCCAAAAACGATCACACCCGTGGTTATCATGAAATCGAAAACTACATTTCATTGGCTCGATTCCAATCAAATTAGACTAGCAATTCGCCAAAAATGAACAAACCCGAAGTTATCATGAAATCAAGAACAACTTTTCATTGGCTCGATTCCAATCGAATTACATGAAATCAAAAATCACTTTTCATTGGCTCGATTCCAATCGAATTACATGAAATCAAAAATCACTTTTCATTGGCTCGATTCCAATCGAATTACATGAAATCAAAAATCACTTTTCATTGGCTCGATTCCAATCGAATTACATGAAATCAAAAATCACTTTTCATTGGCTCGATTCCAATCGAATTACATGAAATCAAAAATCACTTTTCATTGGCTCGATTCCAATCGAATTACATGAAATCAAAAATCACTTTTCATTGGCTCGATTCCAATCGAATTACATGAAATCAAAAATCACTTTTCATTGGCTCGATTCCAATCGAATTACATGAAATCAAAAATCACTTTTCATTGGCTCGATTCCAATCGAATTACATGAAATCAAAAATCACTTTTCATTGGCTCGATTCCAATCGAATTACATGAAATCAAAAATCACTTTTCATTGGCTCGATTCCAATCGAATTACATGAAATCAAAAATCACTTTTCATTGGCTCGATTCCAATCGAATTACATGAAATCAAAAATCACTTTTCATTGGCTCGATTCCAATCGAATTACATGAAATCAAAAATCACTTTTCATTGGCTCGATTCCAATCGAATTACATGAAATCAAAAATCACTTTTCATTGGCTCGATTCCAATCGAATTACATGAAATCAAAAATCACTTTTCATTGGCTCGATTCCAATCGAATTACATGAAATCAAAAATCACTTTTCATTGGCTCGATTCCAATCGAATTACATGAAATCAAAAATCACTTTTCATTGGCTCGATTCCAATCGAATTACATGAAATCAAAAATCACTTTTCATTGGCTCGATTCCAATCGAATTACATGAAATCAAAAATCACTTTTCATTGGCTCGATTCCAATCGAATTACATGAAATCAAAAATCACTTTTCATTGGCTCGATTCCAATCGAATTACATGAAATCAAAAATCACTTTTCATTGGCTCGATTCCAATCGAATTACATGAAATCAAAAATCACTTTTCATTGGCTCGATTCCAATCGAATTACATGAAATCAAAAATCACTTTTCATTGGCTCGATTCCAATCGAATTACATGAAATCAAAAATCACTTTTCATTGGCTCGATTCCAATCGAATTACATGAAATCAAAAATCACTTTTCATTGGCTCGATTCCAATCGAATTACATGAAATCAAAAATCACTTTTCATTGGCTCGATTCCAATCGAATTACATGAAATCAAAAATCACTTTTCATTGGCTCGATTCCAATCGAATTACATGAAATCAAAAATCACTTTTCATTGGCTCGATTCCAATCGAATTACATGAAATCAAAAATCACTTTTCATTGGCTCGATTCCAATCGAATTACATGAAATCAAAAATCACTTTTCATTGGCTCGATTCCAATCGAATTACATGAAATCAAAAATCACTTTTCATTGGCTCGATTCCAATCGAATTACATGAAATCAAAAATCACTTTTCATTGGCTCGATTCCAATCGAATTACATGAAATCAAAAATCACTTTTCATTGGCTCGATTCCAATCGAATTACATGAAATCAAAAATCACTTTTCATTGGCTCGATTCCAATCGAATTACATGAAATCAAAAATCACTTTTCATTGGCTCGATTCCAATCGAATTACATGAAATCAAAAATCACTTTTCATTGGCTCGATTCCGATCGAATTAGACAAGCAATTCGCCAAAATTGGACAAACCCGAAGTTATCAAGAAATCAAAAACCACTTTTCGTTGGCTCGATTCCAATCGAATTAGACTAGCAATTTGCCAAAAACGAACACAACCGATGTTATCATGAAATAAAGAACCTCTTTTCGTTGGCTCGATTCTAATCGAATTAGAGTAGCTGTTCGCCAAAAACGAACAAACCCGACATTTTTAAGAAATCAAAAACCACTTTTCATGGTCTCAATTCCAATCGAATTAGACAAGCAATTCGCCATAAACGATCACAGCCGAGGTTATCATGAGATCGAAAACTACTTTTCATTGGCTCGATTCCTATCAAATTAGACTACCAATTCGCCAAAAATGAACAAACCCGAAGTTATCATGAAATCAAGAACAACATTTCAATGTCTCGATTCCAATCTAATTAGAGTAGCAATTCTCCAAAAACGAAGAAACTCGACATTATCATGAAATCAAAAACCACTTTTCAATAGCTCGATTCCAATCGAATTAGACTAGCAGTTCACCAAAAATGAACTAACCCGAAGTTATCATGAAATCAAAAACCACTTTTTGTTGGCTCGATTCCAATCGAATTAGACCAGCAATTCGCCAAAAATGAACAAACCCGAAGTTTTCAAGAAATCAAGAAACACTTTTCATTGGCTCGATTCCAATCGAATTAGAGTGGTAATTCGTCGAAAACAAACAAACCCGAAGTTATCATGAAATCAAAAACCACTTTTCATTGGCTCGATTCCAGTCGAATTAGATTAACAATTCGCCAAATATGAACAAACCTAAAGTTATCGTGTAATCAAAAACCTCTTATCATTGGCTTGTTTCCAATCCAATTAGACTAGCAGTTCGCCAAAAACGAACAAACCCAAAGTTTTCAAAAAATCAAGAAACGCTTTTCATTGGCTCGATTCCAATCGAATTAGAGTAGCAATTCACCAAAAACGAAGGAACCCGAAGTTATCATGAAATCAAGAACAACTTTTCATTGACTCGATTCTAATCGAATTAGGCTAACAATTCCCCAAAAATGAACAAACCCGACGTTATCATGAAATCAGAAACCACGTTTCATTTGGTCGATTCCAATCAAATTAGTCTAGCAGTTCGCCAAAAACGAACAAACCCGAAGTTATCATAAAATGAAAAACCATTTTTCAATTCCTCGATACCAATCGAATTAGACTAGCAATTGGCCAAAAATGAACAAGCCCGAAGTTTTCATGAAATTAAAAACCACTTTTCATTGGCTCGATTCCGATCGAATTAGACAAGCAATTCGCCAAAAACGAACAAACTTAAAGTTATCTTGTTATCAAAAACCACATTTCATTAGCTAGACTCCAATGGAATTATAATAGAAATTCGCCTAAGTTATCCTGAAATCAAAAACCACTTCTCATGGGCTCGATTCCAATCCAGTTAGACTAGCAATTCGCCAAAATTGGACAAACCCGAAGTTATCAAGAAATCAAAAACCACTTTTCGTTGGCTCGATTCCAATCGAATTAGACTAGCAATTCGCCAAAATTGGACAAACCCGAAGTTATCAAGAAATCAAAAACCACTTTTCGTTGGCTCGATTCCAATCGAATTAGACTAGCAATTTGCCAGAAACGAACACAACCGATGTTATCATGAAATAAAGAACCTCTTTTCGTTGGCTCGATTCTAATCGAATTAGAGTAGCTGTTCGCCAAAAACGAACAAACCCGACGTTTTTAAGAAATCAAAAACCACTTTTCATGGTCTCAATTCCAATCGAATTAGACAAGCAATTCGCCATAAACGATCACAGCCGAGGTTATCATGAAATCGAAAACTACCTTTCATTGGCTCGATTCCTATCAAATTAGACTACCAATTCGCCAAAAATGAACAAACCCGAAGTTATCATGAAATCAAGAACAACTTTTCATTGGCTCGATTCCAATCAAATTAGACTAATAATTCGCCAAAAATGAAAATCCTAAAGTTATCATGGCAATTCGCCAAAAATGAACAAACCTAAAGTTATCATGAAATCAAAAACCACTTTTCATTGGCTCGATTCCAATCGAATTAGACTAGCAATTCGCCAAAAATGAACAAACCTAAAGTTATCATGAAATCAAAAACCACTTTTCATTGGCTCGATTCCAATCGAATTAGACTAGCAATTCGTTAAAAATGAATAAAACCGAAGTTATTTTAAAATCAAAACCACTTTTCATTGGCTCGATTCCAATCGAATTAGACTAGCAATTCTCCAAAAATGAACAAACCCGACATTTTCATGAAATCAAAAACCACTTTTCATTGGCTCAATTCCCATCGAATTAGACTAGCAATTCGCAAAAAATGAACAAACCCGAAGTTATCATGAAATCAAAAACCACCTTTCATTGGCTCGATTCCAATCGAATTAGACTAGCAATTCGCAAAAAATGAACAAACCCGAAGTTATCATGAAATCAAAAACCACCTTTCATTGGCTCGATTCCAATCGAATTAGACTAGCAATTCGACAAAAAACTAACAAACCTGAAGTTATCATGAATTCAAAAACCCCTTTTCATTGGCGCAATTCCAATCGAATTCAACTAGAAATTTGTCAAAAATGGACAAACTCGAAGTTATCATGAAATAAAGAACCTCTTTTCATTGGCTCGATTCCAGTCACATTAGACTAGCGATTCGCCAAAAAATGAACAATCTCGAAGTTATCATGAAATTAAAAATCCCTTTTCATTGACTTGATTCCAATCCAATTAGACTAGCTATTTGCCAAAAATGAATAAACCCAAAGTTATAATGAAATCAAAAACCACTTATCATTGGCTCGTTTCCATTCGAATTAGACTGGCAATTCGAAAAAATGAACAAACCCGAAGTTATCATGAAATCAAGAAAAACATTTCATATTCCAATCGAATTAGACTCGCAATTCGCCAAAAACGAACAAACCCAAAGTTATCATGAAATCAATAAACACTTTTCATTGGCTCGATTCCAATCGAATTGAACTAGCAATTCACCAAAAACGAACAAACCCGAAGTTATCATGAAATCAAGAACAACTTTTCATTGGCTCAATTCCAATCGAATTAGAGTAGCAATTCGCCAAAAACGAACAAACCCGAAGATTTCATGAAATCAAAAACTACTTTTCAATGCCTTGATTTCAATCGAATTAGACTAGCAATTCGCCAAAAATGAACAAACCTGAAGTTATCATGAAATCAAAAACAACTTTTCTTTGTCTCGATTCCAATCGAATTAGACTAGCAGTTCCTTGTAAATGAACAAACCCAAAGTTATCATGAAATCAAAAACCACTTTTCATTGCCTTGATTCCAATAGAATTAGACAAGCAATTCGCCAAAAATGCCCAAACCCGAAGTTATCATGAAATAAAGAACCTCTTTTCATTAGCTCGATTCCAATCAAATTAGACTAACAATTCGCCAAAAATGAACAATCCCGAAGTTATCATGAAATTAAAAATCACTTTTCATTTACTCGATTCCAATCCAATTAGACTAGCAATTTGCCAAAAATGAATAAACCCGAAGTTATAATGAAATCAAAAACCACTTATCATTGGCTCGATTCCATTCGAATTGGACTAGCAGTTCGCAAAAAATGAACAAACCCGAAGTTATCATGAAATCAAGTAACACATTTCATATTACAATCGAATTAGACTAGAAATTTGCCAAAAACGAACAAACCTGAAGTTACCGCGAAATCAAAAACCACTTTTCATTGACTCGATTCCAATCGAATTAGACTGGCAATTCACCAAAAATGAACAAACTTGAAGTTAACGTGAAATCAAAAACCACTTTTTATTGGGTCGATTCCAATCGAATTAGAGTAGCAATTCGCCAAAAATGATCAAAATCGAAGTTATCATGAAATCAAAAATCACTTTTCACTGGCTCGATTCCAATCGAATTAGACTAGCAATTCCCCAAAAACGAACAAACCCGACAGTATTATGAAATAAAAAACCGCTTTTCATTGGCTCGATTCCAATCGAATGAGACTAGCAATTCCCCAAAAACGAACAAACCCGACGCTATCATGAAATCGAAAACCACTTTTCATTGGCTCGATTCCAATCGAATTAGACTAGCAATTCGCCAAAAATGAACAAACCCGAAGTTATCATGAAATCAAAAATCACTTTTCATTTGCTCGATTCCAATCGAATCAAACTAGCCGTTCGCCAAAAACGAACAAACCCAAAGTTATCATGATCGAAAACTACTTTTCATTGGCTCTATTCCAAATGAATTAGACTAGCAATTCGCCAAAAACGAACAAACCCGAAGTTATCCTGAAATAAAAAACCACTTTTCATTGGCTCGTTTCCAATCGAATTAAACTAGCAATTTCGTAAAAAATGAACAAACCCGAAGTTATCATGAAATCAAGAGCCACTTGTCATTAGCTCTATTCCAATCCAATTACACTAGCAATTCCATAAAAAATGAACAAACCCGACGTTATCACAAAATTAAAAAAAACTTTTCATTGGCTCGTTTCCAATTGAATTAGACTAGCAATTTGGAAAAAATGAACACACCCGAGGTCATCATGAAATCAAAAACTATTTTTCATTGGCTCGATTCAAATTGAATTCGACTAGCAATTCGCCAAAAATGAACAAACCCGAAGTTATCCTGAAATCAAGAAACACTTTTCATTGGCTTGATTCCAATCGAATTAGACTAGCAATTCCCCAAAAACGAACAAACCCTACGTTATCATGAAATCAGTAACCACTTTTCATTGGCTCGATTCCAATCGAATTAGACTTTCAGTTCAGCAAATTCGAACAAACCCGAAGTTATCAAGAAATCCAAAACCACTTTACATTCACACGATTTCAATCGAATTAGACTAACAATTCGCCAAAAATGAACAAAGTCGAAGTTATCATGAAATCAAAAACCACTTTTCATTGGCTCGATTCCAATCGAATTAGACCAGCAATTCCCGAAAAACGAACAAACCCGAAGTTATCATGAAATCAGGAGCCACTTTTCAATGGCTCGATTCCAATCGAATTTCACTAGCAATTCCGTAAAAAATGAACAAACCCGACATTATCATGAAATCAAAAACTACTTTTCATTGGCTCCTTCCCAATCGAATTAGACTAGCAATTCGGTAAAAATGAACACACCCGAGGTTATCATGAAATCAAAAACTACTTTTCATTGGCTCCTTCCCAATCGAATTAGACTAGCAATTCGGTAAAAATGAACACACCCGAGGTTATCATGAAATCAAAAACTACTTTTCATTGGCTCCTTCCCAATCGAATTAGACTAGCAATTCGGTAAAAATGAACACACCCGAGGTTATCATGAAATCAAAAACTACTTTTCATTGGCTCCTTCCCAATCGAATTAGACTAGCAATTCGGTAAAAATGAACACACCCGAGGTTATCATGAAATCAAAAACTACTTTTCATTGGCTCCTTCCCAATCGAATTAGACTAGCAATTCGGTAAAAATGAACACACCCGAGGTTATCATGAAATCAAAAACTACTTTTCATTGGCTCCTTCCCAATCGAATTAGACTAGCAATTCGGTAAAAATGAACACACCCGAGGTTATCATGAAATCAAAAACTACTTTTCATTGGCTCCTTCCCAATCGAATTAGACTAGCAATTCGGTAAAAATGAACACACCCGAGGTTATCATGAAATCAAAAACTACTTTTCATTGGCTCCTTCCCAATCGAATTAGACTAGCAATTCGGTAAAAATGAACACACCCGAGGTTATCATGAAATCAAAAACTACTTTTCATTGGCTCGATGCCAATTGAATTAGACTAGCAATTCGCCAAAAACGAACAAACCCGAAGTTATCCTGAAATCAAAAACCACTTTTCATTGGCTCGTTTCCAATCGAATTAGACTAGCTATTCGACAAAAATGAACACACCCGAGGATATCATGAAATCAAAAACTACTTATTATTGGCTCGATTCCAATTGAATTAGACAAGAAATTCGTAAAAAACGAACAAACCTGAAGTTATCCTGAAATCAAGAAACACTTTTCATTGGCTCGATTCCAATCAATTTAGACTAGCAATTCCCTAAAAACGAACAAACCCTACGTTATCATGAAATCAATAACCACTTTTCATTGGATCGATTCTAATCGAATTGGACTTGCAATTCACCAAATACGAACAAACCTAAAATTATCAAGAAATCAAAAACCACTTTTCATTCACGCGATTCCAATCAAATTAGACTAGCAATTTGCCCAAAAGAACAAACCCGAAGTTATCATGAAATCAAAAACCACTTTTCATTGGCTCGATTCCAATCGAATTAGACTAGCAATTCAACAAAAATGAAGAAACCCAAAGTTATCATGAAATCAGAAGCCACTTTTCATTAGCTCGATTCCAATCGAATTATACTAGCAATTTCGTAAAAACTGAACAAACCTGATGTTATCATGAAATCAAAAACCACTTTTCATTGGCTCGTACCCAATCGAAATAGACTAGCAATTCGGTAAAAATGAACACACCTGAGGTTATCATGAAATCAAAAACTACTTTTCAATGGCTCGATTCCAATGGAATTAGACTAGCAACTCGCAAAAAATGAACAAACCCGAAGTTATCCTGAAATCAAGAAACACTTTTCATTGGCTCGATTCTAATTGAATTAGACTAGCAATTCCCTAAAAACGAACAAACCCTACGTTATTATGAAATCAGTAACCACTTTTCATTGGCTCGATTCCAAACGGATTAGACTTGCAATTCGGCAAATTCGAACAAACCCGAAGTTATCAAGAAATCAAAAACCACTTTTCATTCACACGATTCCAATCGAATTAGACTAGCAATTCGCCAAAAACGAACAAAGCCGAAGTTATCATGAAATCAAAAACCACTTTTCATTGGCTCGATTCCAATCGAATTAGACTAGCAATTCTCGAAAAATGAACAAACCCGAAGTTATCATGAAATCAGGAGCCACTTTTCAGTGGCTCGATTCCAATCGAATTTCACTAGCAATTCCGTAAAAAATGAACAAACCTGACATTATCATGAAATCAAAAACCCCTTTTCATTGGCTCGTTTCCAATCGAATTAGACTAGCAATTCGGTAAAAATGAACACACCCGAGGTTATCATGAAATCAAAAACTACTTTTCATTGGCTCGATTCCAATCGAATTAGACTAGCAATTCGGTAAAAATGAACACACCCGAGGTTATCATGAAATCAAAAACTACTTGTCATTGGCTCGATTCCAATTGAATTAGACTAGCAATTCGCCAAAAACGAACAAACCCGAAGTTATCCTGAAATCAAAAACCACTTTTCATTGGCTCGTTTCCAATCCAACTAGACTAGAAATTCGACAGAAGTGAACACACCCGAGGATATCATGAAATCAAAAACTACTTATCATTGGCTCGATTCCAATTGCATTAGACAAGAAATACATCTAAAACGAACAAACCTGAAGTTATCCTGATATCAAGAAACACTTTTCATTGGCTCAATACCAATCGATTTAGACTACCAATTCCCTAAAAACGAACAAACCCTACGTCATGAAAACAATAACCACTTTTCACTGGCTCGATTCTAATCGAATTAGACTTGCAATTCGCTAAATACGAACAAACCTAAAATTATCAAGAAACCAAAAACCACTTTTCATTCACGTGATTCCAATCGAATTATACTAGCAATTTGCCAAAAAGAACAAACCCGAAGTTATCATGAAATCAAAAACCACTTTTCATTGGCTCGATTCGAATCGAATTATACTAGCAATTCACCAAAAATGAACAAACCCGAAGTTATCATGAGATCAGGAGCCACTTGTCATTAGCTCTATTCCAATCGAATTACACTAGCAATTCCGTAAAAAATGAACAAACCCGACGTTATCATGAAATCAAAAACCACTTTTCATAGGCTCGTTTCCAATTGAATTAGACTAGCAATTCGAAAAAAATGAACACACCCGAGGTCAACATGAGATAAAAAACTACTTTTCATTGGCTCGATTCAAATTGAATTAGACTAGCAATTCGCCAAAAATGAACAAACCCGATGTTATCCTGAAATCAATAAACACTTTTCATTGGCTCGATTCCAATCGAATTAGCCTAGCAATTCCCTAAAAATGAACAAACCCTACGTTATTATGAAATCAGTAACCACTTTTCATTGGCTCGATTCCAATCGAATTAGACTTGCAATTCGGCAAATTCGAACAAACCCGAAGTTATCAAGAAATCAAAAACCACTTTTCATTCACACGATTCCAATTGAATTCAATTAGTAATTCGCCAAAAATGAACAAAGCCGAAGTTATCATGAAATTGAAAACCACTTTTAATTGGCTCGATTCCAATCGAATTAGACTAGCAATTCCCGAAAAATGAACAAACACGAAGTTATCATGAAATCAGGAGCCACTTTTCAGTGGCTCAATTCCAATCGAATTTCACTAGCAATTCCGTAAAAGAATAACAAACCCGACAATATCATGAAATCAAAAACCACTTTTCATTGGCTCATTTCCAATCGAATTAGACTAGCAATTCGGTAAAAATGAACACACCCGAGGTTATCATGAAATCAAAAACTACTTTTCATTGGCTCGATTCCAATCGAATTAGACTAGCAATTCGCCAAAAACGAACAAACCCGAAGTTATCCTGAAATAAAAAACCACTTTTCATTGGCTCGTTTCCAATCCAATTAGACTAGAAATTCGACAGAAATGAACACACCCGAGGATATCATGAAATCAAAAACTACTTATCATTGGCTCGATTCCAATGGAATTAGACAAGAAATTCGTCAAAAACGAACAAACCTTAAGTTTTCCTGAAATCAAGAAACATTTTTCATTGGCTCGATTCCATTCGATTTAGACTAGCAATTCCCTAAAAATGAACAAACCCTACGTTATCATGAAATCAATAACCACTTTTCATTGGCTCGATTCTAATCGAATTAGACTTGCAAATCGCCGAATACGAACAAACCTAAAATTATCAAGAAATCAAAAACCACTTTTCATTCACGCGATTCCAATCGAATTAGACTAGTAATTCGCCAAAAAGAACAAACCCGAAGTTATCATGAAATCAAAAACAACTTTTCATTGGTTGGATTCCAATCGAATTAGACTAGCAATTCGCCAAAAACGAACAAACCTGAAGTTATCGTGAAATCAAAATCCACTTTTCATTGGGTCGATTCCAATCGAATTAGAGTAGCAATTCGCCAAAAATGAACAAAATCGAAGTTATCATGAAATCAAAAACCACTTTTCATTGGCTCGATTCCAATCGAATTAGACGAGCAATTCCCCAAAAACGAACAAACCCAGCAGTATTATGAAATAAAAAAATGCTTTTCATTGGCTCAATTCCAATCGAACAAACCCGACGCTATCATGAAATCAAAAATCACTTTTCATTGGCTTGATTCCAATCGAATTAGACTAGCAATTCGCCAAAAATGAACAAACCCGAAGTTATCATGAAATCAAAAATCACTTTTCATTGGCTTGATTCCAATCGAATTAGACTAGCAATTCGCCAAAAATGAACAAACCCGAAGTTATCATGAAATCAAAAATCACTTTTCGTTGGCTCGATTCCAATCGAATCAAACTAGCCGTTCCCCAAAAATGAACAAACCCGAAGTTATCATGACCGAAAACTACTTTTCATTTGCTCTATTCCAATTGAATTAGACTAGCAATTCGCCAAAAACGAACAAACTCGAAGTTATCCTGAAATCAAAAACCACTTTTGATTGGCTAGTTTCCAATCGAATTAAACTAGCAATTCCGTAAAAAATGAACAAACCCGAAGTTATCATGAAATCAAGAGCCACTTGTCATTAGCTCTATTCCAATCGAATTACACTAGCAATTCCGCAAAAAATGAACAAACCCGACGTTATCATGAAATCAAAAACCTCTTTTCATTGGCTCGTATCCAATTGAATTAGACTAGCAATTCGGAAAAAATGAACACACCCGAGGTCAACATGAAATCAAAAACTACTTTTCATTGGCTCGATTCAAATTGAATTATACTAGCAATTCGTCAAAAATGAACAAACCCGAAGTTATCCTGAAATTAAGAAACACTTTTCATTGGCTCAATTCCAATCGAATTAGACTAGCAATTCCCTAAAAATGAACAAACCCTACGTTATCATGAAATTAGTAACCACTTTTCATTGGCTCGATTCCAATCGAATTAGACTTGCAATTTGCCAAATTCGAACAAACCCGAAGTTATCAAGAAATCAAAAACTACTTTTCATTCACACGATTCCAATCGAATTAGACTTGCAATTCGCCAAAAATGAACAAAGCCGAAGTTATCATGAAATTAAAAACCACTTTTCATTGGCTCGATTCCAATCGAATTAGACTTGCAATTCCCGAAAAACGAACAAACCCAAAGTTATCATGAAATCAGGAGCCACTTTTCAGTGGCTTGATTCCAATCAAATTTCACTAGCAATTCCGTAAAAAATGAACAAACCCGACATTATCATGAAATCAAAAACCACTTTTCATTGGCTCGTTTCCAATCGAATTAGACTATCAATTCAGTAAAAATGAACACACCTGAGGTTATCATGAAATCAAAAACTACTTTTCATTGGCTCGATTCCTATTGAATTAGACTAGCAATTCGCCAAAACGAACAAACCCCAAGTTATCCTGAAATAAAAAACCACCATTCATTGGCTCGTTTCCAATCGAATTAGACTAGCAGTTCGACAAAAATGAACACACCCGAGGATATCATGAAATCAGAAACTACTTATCATTGGCTCAATTCCAATTGAATTAGACAAGAAATTTGTCAAAAACGAACAAACCTGAAGTTATCCTGAAATCAAGAAACACTTTTCATTGGCTCGATTCCTATCGATTTAGACTAGCAATTCCCTAAAAATGAACAAACCCTACGTTATCATGAAATCAGTAACCACTTTTCATTTGCTCGATTCTAATCGAATTAGACTTGCAATTCGCTAAATACGAACAAACCTAAAATTATCAAGAAATCAAAAACCACTTTTCATTCACGCGATTCCAATCGAATTAGACTAGCAATTCGCTAAAAAGAACAAACCCGAAGTTATCATGAAGTCAAAAACCACTTTTCATTGGCTCGATTCCAATCGAATTAGACTAGCAATTCACCAAAAACGAACAAACCCAAAGTTATCATGAAATCAGGAGCTACTTTTCATTGGCTCGATTCCAATCGAATTACACTAGCAATTTCGTAAAACTGAACAAACCTGACGTTATCACGAAATCAAAAACCACTTTTCATTGGTACGTTCCCAATCGAATTAGACTAGCAAATCGGTAAAAATGAACACACCCGAGGTTATCATGAAATCAAAAACTATTTTTTAGTGGCTCGATTCCAATTGAATTAGACTAGCAACTCGCCAAAAACGAACAAAGCCGAAGTTATCCTGAAATCAAGAAACACTTTTCATTGGCTCGATTCCAATGGAATTAGACTAGCAATTCCCTAAAAATGAACAAACCCTACATTATTGTGAAATTAGTAACCACTTTTCATTGGTTCGATTCCAATCGAATTAGAATTGTAATTCGCCAAAGTCGAACAAACCCGAAGTTATCAAGAAATCAAAAACCACTTTTCATTCACGCGATTCCAATCGAATTAGACTAGCAATTCTCCACAAACAAACAAAGCCGAAGTTATCATGAAATCGAGAACCACTTTTCATAGGCTCGATTCCAATCGAATTAGGCTAGTAATTCGCCAAAAATGAACAAACCCAAAGTTATCATGAAATCAAAAATAATTTTTCATTGGCTCGATTCCAATCGAATTAGACTAGCAATTTGCCAAAAACGAACAAACCCGAAGTTTTCATGAAATCAAGAAGCACTTTTCATTGGCTCGATTCCAATCAAATTAGACTAGGAATTCCTCAAAAACGAACAAACCCGAAGTTATCATGAAATCAGGAGCCACTTTTCATTGGCTCGATTCCAATTGAATTACACTAACAATTCCGTAAAAAATGAACAAACCCGACGTTATCATGAAATCAAAAACCACTTTTCGTTGGCTCGTTTCCAATCGAATTAAACTAGCAATTCGCCAAAAATGAACAAACCCGAAGTTATCCTGAAATCAAGAAACACTTTTCATTGGATCGATTCCAATCGAAATAGACTAGCAATTCCCTAAAAATGAACAAACCCTACGTTATCATGAAATCAATAACCACTTTACATTGGCTTGATTCTAATCGAATTAGACTTGCAATTCACCAATTACGAACAAACCAGAAATTGTCAAGAAATCAAAAACCAATTTTCATTCACGCGATTCCAATCGAATTAGACTTGCAATTCGCCAAAAAAGAACAAACCCGAAGTTTTCATGAAATCAAGAAGCACTGTTGATTGGCTCGATTCCAATCGAATTAGAGTAGCAATTCACCAAAAACGAACAAACCCGAAGTTATCATGAAATCAAAAACAACTTTTGATTGGCTCGATTCCAATCGAATTAGACTAGCAATTCGCCAAAAATGGACACACCCGATGTTATCATGAAATCAAGAACCTCTTTTCACTGGCCCGATTCTAAACGAATTAGAGTAGCTGTTCGCCAAAAACGAACAAACCCGAAGTTTTCATAAAATCAAGAAACACTTTTCAATGGCTCGGTTCCAATCGAATTAGAGTAGCAATTCGCCAAAAATGAAGAAACCCGAAGTTATCATGAAATTAAGAAAAACTTTTCGTTGGCTTGATTTTAATCAAATTAGGCTAACAATTCCCCAAAATCGAACAGACCCGATGTTATCATGCAATCAAAAACCAATTTTCATTTGGTCGATTCCAATCGAATTAGACTAGCAGTTCACCAAAAAAGAAAAAAACCCGAAGTTATCATGAAATAAAAAACCACTTTTCAATTCCTCGATTCCAATCAAATTAGACTAGCAATTGGTCAAAAACGAACAAGCTTGAAGTTTTCATGAAATCAAAAACCACTTTTATGGGCTCCATTCCAATCGAATTAGACTAGCAATTTGCCAAAAATGAACAAACTCGAAGTTATCTTGTTATCAAAAACCACATTTCATTAACTAGACTCCAATCGAATTATACTAGAATTTCGCCAAAAATGACCAAACCAGAAGTTATCGTGAAATCAAAAACCACTTCTCATGGGCTTGATTCCAATCCAATTAGACTATCAATTCGCCAAAAATGGACAAACCTTAAGTTATCACGAAATCAAAAACCACTTTTCGTTGGCTCGATCCCAATCGAATTAGACTAGCAATTCGCCAAAAACGAACACACCCGATGTTATCATGAAATCGAGAACCTCTTTTCATTGGCTCGATTCTAATCGAATTAGAGTAGCTGTTCGCCAAAAACTAACGAACCCGAAGTTTTCAAGAAATCAAAAACCACTTTTCATTGTCTCAATTCCAATCGAATTAGACTAGCAATTCGCCAAAAACAATCACACCCAAGGTTATCATGAAATTGAAACCTACTTTTCATTGGCTTGATTTCAATCAAATTATACTAGAAATTTGCCAAAGATGAACAAACCCGAAGTTATCATGAAATCAAGAACAACTTTTCATTGGCTCGATTCCAATCGAATTAGACTAGTAATTTGCCAAAAATGAACAATCCCGAAGTTATCATTGCAATTCGCAAAAGACGAACAAACCCAAAGTTATCATGAAATCAAAAACCATTTTTCGTTGGCACGATTCTAGTAGAATTGAACAAGCAATTCACCAAAAACGATCAAGCCCGAAGTTATCATGAAATTAAGAGCCATTTTCATTGGCTCAATTCCAATTGAATTAGACTAGCAATTCGCCAAAAACCAAAAAACCCGAAGTTACCATGAAATCAAGAACCACTTTTTATTGGCTAGATTCCAATCGAATTAGACTAGCAATTCGCCAAAAATGAACAAACCCTAAGATTTCATGAAATCAAAAATCACTTTTCATTGTCTCGATTCCAATCGAATTAGACTAGCAATTCGCCAAAACGAACAAACCCGAAGTTATCATGAAATCGAAAACTACTTTTCATTGCCTTGATTCCAATCGAATTAGACTAGCAATTCGCCAAAAATGAACAAACATGAAGTTATCGTGAAATTGAAAACAACTTTTCATTGTCTCGATTCCAATCGAATTAGACTAGCAATTCGCCAAAAATGAACAAACATGAAGTTATCGTGAAATTGAAAACAACTTTTCATTGTCTCGATTCCAATCGAATTAGGCTAGCAGTTCCCCGTAAACGAACAAACTTGAAGTTATCATGAAATCAAAAACCACTTTTCGTTGCCTTGATTCCAATCGAATTAGACTAGCAATTCGCCAAAAATGAACAAACATGAAGTTATCGTGAAATTGAAAACAACTTTTCATTGTCTCGATTCCAATCGAATTAGGCTAGCAGTTCCCCGTAAACGAACAAACCTAAAGTTATCATGAAATCAAACACCACTTTTCGTTGCCTTGATTCCAATCGAATTAGACTAGCAATTCGCCAAAAATGAACAAACCCAAAGTTATCATGAAATCGAAAACTACTTTTCATTGCCTTGATTCCAATCGAATTAGACTAGTAATTCTCCAAAAATGAACAAACCCGACGTTATCATGAAATCGAAAACCACTTTTCATTGGCTCGATTCCAATCGAATTAGACTAGCAATTCGTTGAAAATGAATAAACCCGAAGTTATCATGAAATCGAAAATCACTTTTCGTTTGCTCGATTCCAATCGAATTAGACTAGAAATTCGCCAAGAAACGAACAGACCCGAAGTTATCGTGAAATCGAAAATCACTTTTCGTTGGCTCGATTCCAATCGAATTAGACTTGCAATTCGGCAAAATTGAAGACACCCAAGGTTATCATGAAATCAAAAACTACTTTTCATTGGCCCGATTCCAATTGAATTACACTATCAATTCGCCAAAAACGAACAAACCCGAACTTATCCTGAAATCAAGAAACACTTTTCATTGGTTCGATTCCAATCGAATTAGACTAGCAATTCCCTAAAAACGAACAAACCCTACGTTATCATGAAATCAGTAACCACTTTACATTGGCTCGATTCTAATCAAATTAGACTTGCAATTCGCCAAATATGAACAAACCAGAAATTATCAAGAAATCAAAAACCACTTTTCATTCACGCGATTCTAATCAAATTAGACTAGCAATTCGCCAAAAAACGAACAAACCCGAAGTTTTCATGAAATCAAGAAGCACTTTTTATTGGCTCAATTCCAATCGAATTAGAGTATCAATTCACCAAAAACGAAAAAACTCGAAGTTATCATGAAATCAAAAACAACTTTTGATTGGCTCGATTCTAATCGAATTAGACTAGCAATTCGCCAAAAACGAACACACCCGATGTTATCATGAAATCAAGAACCTCTTTTCATTGGCTAGATTCTAAACGAATTAGAGTAGCTGATCGCCAAAACCGAACAAACCTGAAGTTTTCATAAAATCCAGAAACACTTTTCAATGGCTCGGTTCCAATCGAATTAGAGTAGCAATTCGCCAAAAACGAAGAAACCCGAAGTTATCAAGAAATTAAGAAAAACTTTTCGTTGGCTCGATTCTAATCAAATTAGGCTAACAATTCCCCAAAAACGAACAGACCAGATGTTATCATGAAATCAAAAACCACTTTTCAATTGCTCGATTCCAATCGAATTAGGCAAGCAGTTCGCCAAAAACGAAAAAACCCGAAGTTATTATGAAATAAAAAACCACTTTTCAATTCCTCGATTCCAATCGAATTAGACTAGCAATTGGCCAAAAGCGAACAAGCTCGAAGGTTTCATGAAATCAAAAACCACTTTTATTGGCTCGATTCCAATCGACTTAGACTAGCAATTTGTCGAAAATGAACAAACTAGAAGTTATCTTGTTATCAAAAACCACATTTCATTAGCTAGACTCCAATCGAATTATACTAGAATTTCGCCAAAAACGACCAAACAAGAAGTTATCGTGAAATCAAAAACCACTTCTCATGGGCTCGATTCCAATCCAATTAGACTATCAATTCGCCAAAAATGGACAAACCTTAAGTTATCACGAAATCAAAAACCACTTTTTGTTGGCTCGATTCCAATCGATTTAGACTAGCAATTCGCCAAAAATGAACATAACCGATGTTATCATGAAATCAAGAACCTCTTTTCATTGGCTCGATTCTAATCGAATTAGAGTAGCTGTTCGCCAAAAACTAACAAACCCGAAGTTTTCAAGAAATCAAAAACCACTTTTCATTGTCTCAATTCCAATAGAATTAGACTAGCAATTCGCCAAAAACAATCACACCCAAGGTTATCATGAAATCGAAAACTACTTTTCGTTGGCTTGATTCCAATCAAATTAGACTAGAAATTCGCCAAAAATGAACAAACCTGAAGTTATCATGAAATCAAGAACAACTTTTCATTGGCTCGATTCCAATCGAATTAAACTAGTAATTCGCCAAAAATGAACAATCCCGAAGTTATCATGGCAATTCGCCAAAAATGAACAAACCCAAAGTTATCATGAAATCAAAAACCACTTTTCGTTGGCTCGATTCCAATCTAATTGAACAAGCAATTCACTAAAAATGAACAAGCCCGAAGTTATCATGAAATCAAGAACTACTTTTCATTGACTCAATTCCAAAAGAATTAGACTAGCAATTCGCCAAAAATCAAAAAACCCGAAGTAACCATGAAATCAAGAACCACTTTTTATTGGCTCGATTCCAATTGAATTATACTAGCAATTCGCCAAAAATGAACAAACCCGAAGAATTCAAGAAATTAAAAACCACTTTTCATTGTCTCGATTCCAATCAAATTAGACTAGCAATTCGCCAAAACGAACAAACCAAAAGTTATCATGAAATCGAAAACTACTTTTCATTGCCTTGACTCCAATCGAATTAGACTAGCAATTCACCAAAAACTAACAAACCCGAAGTTATCTTGAAATCGAAAACAACTTTTCATTGTCTCAATTCCAATCGAATTAGACTAGCAGTTTCCCGTAAACGAACAAACCCGAAGTTATCATGAAATCAAAAACCACTTTTCATTGCCTTGATTCCAATCGAATTAGACTAGCAATTCGCCAAAAACGAACAAACCCGAAGTTATCATGAAATCGAAAACCACTTTTCATTGGCTCGATTCCAATCGAATTAGACTAGCAATTCGTTAGAAATGAATAAACCCGAAGTTATCTTGAAATCAGACGCCACTTTTTGTTTGCTCGGTTCCAATGGAATTAGACTAGAAATTCGCCAAAAACGAACAAACCCGAAGTTACCACGAAATCAAAAACCACTTTTCATTGGCTCGATTCCAATCGAATTGGACTAGCAATTCACCAAAGACGAACAAACCCGACGTTATCATGAAATCAAAAACCACTTTTCATTTGCTCGATTCCAATTGAATTAGACTCGCAATTCTCCAAAAACGAACAAACCCATGTTATCATGAAATCAAAAACCACTTTTCATTGGCTCAATTCCAATCGAATTAGACTAGCAATTCGTTAAAAATGAATAAACCCGAAGTTATTTTGAAATCAAAAACCACTTTTCATTGGCTTGATTCCAATCGAATTAAACTAGCAATTCTCTAAAAATGAACAAGCTCGACGTTTTCATGAAATCAAAAACCACTTTTCATTGGCTCGATTCTAATCGAATTCACTAGCAATTCGTCAAAAAAGAACAAACCCGAAGTTATCATGAAATCAAAAACCACTTTTCATTGGCTCGATTCCAATCGAATTAGACTAGCAATTCCCTAAAAACTAACAAACCAGAAGTTATCATGAAATCAAGAACCACTTTTCATTGGCTCGATTCCAATCGAATTAGACTAGCAATTCCCCGAAAATGTACAAACCCGACTTTATCTTCAAATCAAAAACCACTTTTCATTGGCTCGATTCCAATCGAGTTAGACTAGCAATTCGACAAAAACTAACAAACCTGAAGTTATCATGAATTCAAAAATCCCTTTTCATTGGCCCGATTCCAATCGAATTAGACTAGCAATTCGCAAAAAATGAACAAACCCGAAGTTATCATGAAATCAAGAACCTCTTTTCATTGGCTCGATTTCAATCGAATTAGACTAGCAATTTGCCAAAAATGAACAATCCCAAAGTTACCATGAAATCAAAAATCAGTTTTCATCGGCTCAATTCCAATCCAATTAGACTAGCAATTTGCCAAAAATAAATAAACCCAAAGTTTTAATGAAATCAAAAACCACTTATCAATGGCTAGATTCCATTCGAATTGGACTAGCAATTCGCAAAAAATGAACAAACCCGAAGTTATCTTGAAATCAAGAAACACATTTCATATTCCAATCGAATTAGACTAGCGATTCGCCAAAAACAAAGAAACCCAAGTTATCGTGAAATAAAAAACCACTTTTCATTCGGTCAATTCCAATCAAATTAGAGTAGCAATTCGCTAAAAATGAACAAAACCGAAGTTATCGTGCAATCAAAAACCACTTTCCATTGGCTCGATTCCAATCGAATTAGACTAGCAATTCCCCAAAAACGAAGAAACCCGACGCTATCATGAAATCAATAACCCCTTTTCATTGGCCCAATTCCAATCGAATTAGACTAGCAATTCACCAAAAACGAACAAACCCGAAGTTATCATGATATCAAAAATCACTTTTCATTGGCGCAATTCCAATCGAATTCGACTAGCAATTCTCCAAAAACGAACAAACCCGAAGTTTTCATGAAATCAAGAGCCACTTTATGTTGGCTCGATTCCAATCAAATCACACTAGCAATTCCGTAAAAAAAGAAAAAAACCCGACGTTATCATGAAATCAAAACCCACTTTTCATTGGCTCGTTTCCAATCGAATTAGACTAGCAATTCGGCAAAAATGAACACACCCGAGGTTATCATGAAATCAAAATTTACTTTTCATTGACTCGATTCCAATCGAATTAGGCTAGCAATTCGCCAAAAATGAACAAACCTGAAGCTATCCTGAAATCAAGAAACACTTTTCATTGGCTCGATTCCATTCGAATTAGACTAGCAATTCCCTAAAAACGAACAAACCATACGTTATCATGAAATTAATACACACTTTTCATTAGCTCGATTCCAATCAATTTAGATTTGCAATTCGCCAAATACGAACAAACCTGAAGTTATCAAGAAATCAAAAACCACTTTTCATTGAAGCGATTCCAGTAGAATTCGACTCACAATTCGCCAAAAATGAACAAAGGTGAAGTTATCATGAAATCGAGAACAACTTTTCATCGGCTCGATTCCAATCAAATTAGACTAGCAATTTGCCAAAAATATACGAACTCAAAGTTATCGTGAAATCAAAAACCATTTTTCATTGACTCGATTCCAATCGAATTAGACTAGCAATTCGCCAAAAATGAACAAACCCGAAGTTTTCATGAAATCAAGAAGAACTTTTCATTGGCTTGATTCCAATCGAATTAGAGTAGCAATTCACCAAAAATGAACAAACCAGAAGTTATCGTGAAATCCAAAACCACTTTTGATTGGCTCGATTCCAATCGAATTAGACTAGCAATTTGCTAAAAACGAACACACCCGATGTTATCATGAAATCAAGAACCTCTTTTCATTGGCTCGATTATGATAGAATTAGAGTAGTAGTTCGCCAAAAACGAACAAACCAGAAGTTTTCATGAAATCAAAAACCACTTTTCATTGCTTGGTTCCAATCGAATTAGACTAGCAATTCGCCAAAAACGATCACACTCGAGGTTATCATGAAATCGAAAACTACATTTCATTGGCTCGATTCCAATCAAATTAGACTAGCAATTCGCCAAAAGTGAACAAACCCGAAGTTATCATGAAATCAAAAACCACTTTTAATTGGCTCGATTCAAATCAAGTTAGACTAGCAATTCGAAAAAACGAACAAACCCGACGTTTTCATGAAATCAAGAAACACTTTTCATTGGCTCTATTCCAATCGAATTAGAGTGGTAATACCCGAAAAACAAATAAACCCGAAGTTATCATGTAATCAAAAGCCACCTTTCATAGGCTCGATTCCAGTCGAATTAGACCAACAATTCACCAAAAAAGAACAAACCTAATGTTATCATGAAACCAAAAACCACTTATAATTGGCTCGATTCCTATCGAATTAGACTAGCACTTCTCCAAAAATGAACAAACCCAAAGTTTTCATAAAATCAAGAAACGCTTTTCATTGATTCGATTCCAATCGAATTAGAGTAGCAATTCGTCAAAAATGAAGAAACCAGAAGTTATCATGAAATAAAGAACAACTTTTCATTGGCTCGACTCTAATCGAATTAGGCTGACAATTCCCCAAAACGAACAAACCCGACATTATCATGAAATCAAAAACCACTTTTCATTTGCTCAATTCCAATCGAATTAGACTAGCAGTTCGCCAAAAACGAACAAACCCGAAGTTATCATGAAATCAAAAACCACTTTTCAATTCCTCGATTCCAATCTAATTAGACTAGCAATTGGCTAAAAACGAAGAAGCCCGAAGTTTTCATGAAATCAAAAACCACTTTTCATTGGCTCGATTCCAATTGAATTAGACTAGCAATTCGCTAAAAAGGAACAAACTCGAAGTTATCTTGTTATCAAAAACCAGATTTCATTAGCTAGACTCCAATCGAATTATACTAGAAATTTTCCAAAAATGACCAAACCAGAAGTTATCCTGAAATCAAAAACCACTTCTCGTGGGCTCGATTCCAACCAATTAGACTAGCAATTCGCCAAAAATGGACAAACCCGAAATTATCAAGAAATCAAAAACCACTTTTCGTTGGCTCGATTCCAATCGTATTAGACTAGGAATTTGCCAAAAATGAACACACCCGATGTTATCATGAAATCAAGAACCACTTTTCATTCGCTCGATTCTACTCGAGTTAGAGTAGGTGTTCGCTAAAAATGAACAAACCTGAAGTTTTCAAGAAATCAAAAACCACTTTTCATTGTCTCAATTCCAATCGAATTAGACTAGCAATTCGCCAAAAACGATCACACCTGAGGTTATCATGAAATCGAAAACTACTTTTCATTGGCTCGATTCCAATCAAATTAGACTAGCAATTCGCCAAAAATGATCAAACCCGAAGTTATCATGAAATCAAGAACAACTTTTCATTGGCTCGATTCCAATCGAATTAGACTAGTAATTCGCCAAAAATGAACAATCCTAAAGTTATCAAGGCAATTCGCCAAAAATGAACAAACCTGAAGTTATCATGAAATCAAAAACCACTTTTCATTGGCTCAATTCCAATTAGACTAGCAATTCGCCAAAGACGAAAAAACCCGAAGTTATCATGAAATCAAGAATCACTTTTCATTGGCTCGATTCCAATCAAATTAGACTAGTAATTCTCCAAAAACAAACAAACCCGACGTTATCATGAAATAGAAAACAACTTTTCATTGGCTCGATTCCAATCGAGTTAGACTAGCAATTCGTTAAAAATGAATAAACCCAAAGTTATCATGAAATCAAAAACCACTATTCATTGGCTCGATTCCAATCGAATTAGACTAGAAATTTTCCCAAAACGAACCAAAGTTACCACGAAATCAAAAACCACTTTTCTTTGGCTCGATTCCAATCAAATTAGACTAGCAATTCCACAAAAACGAACAAACCCGACGTTATCGTGAAATCAAAAACCACATTTCATTGGCTCGATTCCAATCGAAGTAGACCAGCAATTCTCCAAAAACGAACAAACCCGACGTTATCATGAAATCAAAAATCACTTTTCATTGGCTAGACTCCAATCGAATTAGACTAGCAATTCGTTAAAAACGAATAAACCCGAAGTTATTTTGAAATCAAAAACCACTTTTCATTGGCTCGATTCCAATCGAATTAGACTAGAAATTCCCCAAAAATGAGCAAACTCAAAGTTACCATGAAATCAAAAACAACTTTTAAATGGCTCGATTCCGATCGACTTAGACTAGCAATTCTCCAAAAATGAACAAACCTGATGTTTTCATGAAATTAAAAACCACTTTTTATTGCCTCGATTCCAATCGAATTGGACTAGCAATTCACCAAAAATGAACAAACCCGAAGTTATCATGAAGTAAAAAACCACTTTTCATTAGCTCGATTCCAATCAAATTAGACTAGCAATTCCCTAAAAACTAACAAACCTGATGTTATCATGAAATCAAAAATCACTTTTCATTGGCGCGATTCCAATCGAGTTAGACTAGCAATTCGACAAAAACTAACAAAGCCGACATTATCATGAATTCATAAACCCCTTTTCATTGGCTCGATTCCAATCGAATTAGACTAGCAATTCACCAAAAATGATCAAACCCGAAGTTATCATGAAATAAAGAACCTCTTTTCATTGGCTTGATTCCAATCGAATTAGAGTAGCAATTCGCCAAAAACGAAGAAACTAGAAGTTATCATGAAATCAAAACAACTTTTCATTGGCTCGATTCTAATCGAATTAGGCTAACAATTTCCCAAAAATGAATAAACCCTAAGTTATAATGAAATCAAAAACCACTTATCATTGGCTCGATTCCATTCGAATTAGAATAGCAATTCGAAAAAAATGAACGAATCCGAAGTTATCATGAAATTAAGAAACACATTTCATATTCCAATCAAATTAGACTAGCAATTCGCCAAAAATGAACAAACCTGAAGTTATCGTGAAATCAAAAACCACTTTTCATTGGGTCGATTCCAATCGAATTAGAGTAGCAATTCGCCAAAAATGAACAAAACTGAAGTTATCATGAAATTAAAAAACACTTTTTATTGGCTCGATTCCAATCGAATTAGACTAGCAATTCCCCAAAAACAAACAAACACAACGCTATCATGAAATCAAAAACCACTTTTCATTGCCTCGATTCCAATGAAATTAGACTACCAATTTGCCAAAAACTAACAAACCCGAAGTTATCATGAAATCAAAAACCACTTTTCATTGGCTCGATTTCAATCGAATTAGACTAGCAGGTCCCCAAAACTGAACAAACCCGAAGTTATCATGAAATCAAGAGCCACTTTTCATTGGCTCGATTCCAATTGAATTACACTAGCAATTCCGTAAAAAATGAACAAACCCGACCTTATCATGAAATCAAAAACCACTTTTCATTAGCTCGTTTCCAATCGAATTAGACTAGCAATTCGGCAAAAATGAACACACTCGAGGTTATCATGAAGTCAAAAACTACTTTTCAATGGCTCGATTCCAATTGAATTAGACTAGCAATTCGCCAAAAACGAAAGAACCCGAATTTACCCTGAAATCAAGAAACACTTTTCATTGGCTCGATTCCAATCGAATTAGACTAGCAATTCCCTAAAAGAGAACAAACCCTACGTTATCATGAAATCAGTAACCACTTTTCATTGGCTCGATTCCAATCGAATTAGACTTACAATTCGCCAAATACGAACAAAGCCGAAGTTATCAAGAAATCAAAAACCACTTTTCATTCGCGCGATTCCAATCGAATTAGACCAGCAATTCGCCAAAAACGAACAAACCCGAAATTATCATGAAATCGAGAACCACTTTTCATAGGGTCGATTCCAATCGAATTAGAGTAGCATTTCGCTAAAAACGAACAAACCCAAAGTTATCATGAAATCAAAAACCATTTTCCATTGGCTCTATTCCAATCGAATTAGACTAGCAATTCACCAAAAATGAACAAACCAGAAGTTTTCATGAAATCAAGAAGCACTTTTCATTGGCTTGAATCCAATCGAATTAAACTAGCAATCCCCCAAAAATGAACAAACCCGAAGTTATCATGAAATCAGGAGCCACATTTCATTGGCTCGATTCCAATCGAATTACACTAGCGATTCCGTAAAATATGAACAAACCCGACATTATCATAAAATCAAAAACCACTTTTCATTGGCTCGTTTCCAATCGAATTAGACTAGCAATTTGGCAAAAGTGAACAAACCCGATGTTATCATGGAATCAAAAACTATTTTTCATTGGCTCGATTCCAATTGAATTAGACTATCAATTCGCCAAAAATGAACAAACCAGAAGTTATCCTGAAATCAGGAAACACTTTTCATTGGCTTGATTCCAATCGAATTAGACTAGCAGTTCCCTAAGAACGAACAAACCCGAAGTTGTTATGAAGTCAAGAGCTACTTTTCATTGGCTCGATACCAATTGAATTACACTAGCAATTCCGTAAAAAATGAACAAACCCGACGTTATCATGAAATCAAAAACCACTATTCATTAGCTCGTTTCCAATCGAATTTGACTAGCAATTTGGCAAAAATGAACACACCCGAGGCTATCATGAAATCAAAAACTACTTTTCATTGGCCAGATTCCAATTGAATTAGACTAGCAATCCGCCAAAAACGAACAAACCCGAAGTTATCATGAAATTGAGAACCACTTTTCATAGGCTCGATTCCAATCGAATTAGACTAGCAGTTCGCCAAAAACGAACAAACCCAAAGTTATCATGAAATCAAAAACTATTTTTCATTGGCTCGATTCCAATCGAATTAGACTAGCAATTCGCCAAAAACGAACAAACCTAAAGTTATCATGAAATCAGTAACCACTTTTCATTGGCTCGATTCTAATCGAATTAGACTTGCAATTCGCCAAACACGAACAAACCCAAAATTATCAAGAAATCAAAAACCACTTTTCATTCACGCGATTCCAATCGAATTAGACCAGTAATTCGCCAAAAACGAACAAACTCGAAGTTATCAAGAGATTGAGAACCACTTTTCACAGGCTCGGTACCAATCGAATTAGACTAGCAATTCCCCAAAAATGAACAACCCAAAGTTATCATGAAATCAAAAACCGCGTTTGATTCGCACGATTCCAATCGAATTAGACTAGCAATTCGCCAAAAATGAACACCCCCGATGTTATCATGAAATCAAGAACCTCTTTTCATTGGCCCGATTCTAATCGAATTAGAGTAGTTGTTCGCCAAAAACGAACAAACCTAAAGTTTTCAGGAAATCAAAAACCACTTTTCATTGTCTCAATTCCAATCGAATTAGACTAGCAATTCACCAAAAACGATCGCACCCGAGGTTATCATGAAATCGAAAACTACTTTTCATTGGCTTGATTCCAATCAAATTAGACTAGCAATTCGCCAAAAATGAACAAACTCGACGTTATAATTAAATCAAAAACAACTTTTCAATGGCTCGATCCCAATCGAATTAGACTAGCAATTCGTTAAAAATGAACAAACCCGAAGTTATCTTGAAATCAAAAACCACTTTTCATTGGCTTGATTCCAATTGAATTAGGCTAGAAATTCGCCAAAATTGAACAAACCCGAAGTTACCATGAAATCAGAACCACTTTTCATTGGCTCGATACCAATCGAATTAGACTAGCAATTCCCCAAAAACGAACAAACCCGACGTTATGATGAAATCAAAAACCACGTTTCATTGGCTTGATTCCAATCGAATTAGACTAGCAATTCTCCAAAAACGAATAAACCCGACGTTATCATGAAATCAAAAACTACTTTTCGTTGGCTCGATTCCAATCGAATTAGACTAGCAGTTCCCCAAAAATGAAAACCCAAAGTTAACATGAAATCAAGAGTCACTTTTCATTGGCTCGATTCCAATTGAATTACACTAGCAATTCCATAAAAAATGAACAAACCCGACATTTTCATGAAATCAAAAACCACTTTTCATTGGCTCATTTCCAATCGAATTAGACTAGCAATTCGGCAAAAATGAACACACCCGAGGTTATCATGAAATCAAAAACTACTTTTCATTGGCTCAATTCCAATTGAATTAGACTAGCAATTCGCCAAAAATGAACAAACCTGAAGTTATCCTGAAATCAAGAAACACTTTTCATTGGCTCGATTCCAATCAAATTAGGCCACCAATTCCCTAAAAATGAACAAACCCTACGTTATCATGAAATCAGTAACCACTTTTCATTGGCTTGATTTCAATCGAATTAGACTTGCAATTCGCCAAATACGAACAAACCCGATGTTAACAAGAAATCAAAAACCACTTTTCATTCACGCGATTCCAATCGAATTAGACTAGCAATTCGCAAAAAACGAACAAACCCGAAGTTATCATGAAGTCGAGAACCACTTTTCATAGGGTCGATTCCAATTGAATTAGACTAGCAATTCGCCAAAAACGAACAGGCCCAGAGTCATCATGAAATGAAAATCCATTTTTCATTGGCTCGATTCCAACTGAATTAGACTAGCAATTCGCCAAAAACGAACAAACCTGAAGTTTTCTTGAAATCAAGAAGAACTTTTCATTAGCTCGATTCCAATCGAATTAGAGTAGCAATTCACCAAAAACGAACAAACCCGAAGTTATCATGAAATCAAAAACCACTTTTGATTGGCTCAAATCCAATCGAATTAGACTAGCAATTCGCCAAAAATGAACACAACCGATGTTATCGTTAAATCAAGAACCTCTTTTCATTGGCTCGATTCTAATCGAATTAGTGTAGCAGTTCGCCAAAAACGAACAAACCCGAAGTTTTCAAGAAATCAAAAAACCCCTTTTCATTGTCTTGATTCCAATCGAATTAGACTAGCAATACGCCAAAAACGATCACACCCAAGGTTATCATGAAATCGAAAACTACTTTTCATTGGCTCGATTCCAATCAAATTAGACTAGCAATTCGCCAAAAACGAACAAACCCGAAGTTATCAAGAAATCAAGAACAACTTTTCATTGTCTCGATTCCAATCTAATTAGACTAGCAATTCCCCAAAAATGAACAAACTCGACGATATCATGAAATGAAAAACCACTTTTCAATAGCTCGATTCCAATCGAATTAGCCTAGCAATTCGCCAAAAATTAACTAACCTGAAGTTATCATGAATTCGAAAACCACTTTTCATTGGCTCGATTCCAATCGAATTAGACTAGCAATTCGCTAAAAAATGAACAAACCCGAATATATCTTGAAATCAAGAACCACTTTTCATTGGCTCAATTCCAATCGAATTAGACTAGCAATTCTCCAAAAGAAACAAACCCTAGCAATTCCCCAAAAACGAACGAACCCGACGTTATCATGAAATCAAAAATCACTTTTCATTGGCTCGATTCCAATCGAATTAGACTAGCAATTTTTCCAAAAACGAGAAAACCCGAAGTTATCATGAAATCAAAAACCACTTTTCATTGGCTCGATTCCAATCGAATTAGACTAGCAATTCCCGAAAAATGAACAAACCCGAAGTTATCAAGAAATCAAGAACCACTTTTCATTGGCTCAATTCCAATCGAATTAGACTAGCAATTCCGCAAAAAATGAACAAACCCAAAGTTATCATGAAATCAAAAACCACTTTTCATTGGCTCGATTCCAATCGAATTAGACTAGCAATTCCGCAAAAAATGAACAAACCCAAAGTTATCATGAAATCAAAAACCACTTTTCATTGGCTCGATTCCAATCGAATTAGACAAGCAATTCCCCAAAAATGATCAAACCCGACATTATCATGAAATCAAAATCCACTTTTCATTCGCTCGATTCCAATCAAATTAGACTAGCAAGTCGCCAAAAATGAACAAACCGAAAGTTATCATGAAATCAAAAACCACTTTTCAGTGGCTAGATTCCAATCGAATTAGACTAGCAATTCCCCAAAAATGAACAAACCCGAAGTTATCATGAAATCAAGGACCACTTTTCATTGGCTCGATTCCAATTGAATTAGACTAGCAATTCGCCAAAAAATGAACAAACCCAAAGTTATCATGACATCAAAAATCACTTTTCATTGGCTCGATTCCAATAGAATTAGACTTTCAATTCGCCAAAAACGAACAAACACAAAGTTTTCATGAAATCAAAAACCACTTTTCATTGGCTCGATTCCAATCGAATTAGACTAGCAGTTCGCCAAAAATGAACAAACCTGAAGTTATCTTGAAATCATAAACCACATTTCATTAGCTCGATTCCAATCGAATTATACTAGAAATTTGCCAAAAATGAACTAACCTGAAGTTACCGTGAAATCAAAAACCACTTTTCATGTGCTTGATTCCAACTGAATTAGACTAGCAACTCGCTAAAATCGAACAAACCCGAAGTTATCATATCACTTTTCATTGGCTCGATTCCAATAGAATTAGACTTTCAATTCGCCAAAAATGAATAAACACAAAGTTTTCATGAAATCAAAAACCACTTTTCATTGGTTCGATTCCATTCGAATTAGACTAGCAGTTTGCCAAAAATGAACAAACCTGAAGTTATCTTGAAATCATAAACCACATTTCATTAGCTCGATTCCAATCCAATTATACTAGAAATTTGCCAAAAACGAACTAACCCGAAGTTACCGTGAAATCAAAAACCACTTTTCATGTGCTTGATTCCAACTGAATTAGACTAGCAACTCGCTAAAACTGAACAAACCTGAAGTTATCATGAAATCAAAAACCACTTTTCATTGGCTCGATTCCAAATGAATTAGACTTGCAATTCGCAAAAAACGAACACACCCGATGTTATCATGAAATCAAGAACCTCCTTTCATTGGCTCGATTCTAATCGAATTAGAGTAGCAGTTCGCCAAAAATGAACAAACCCAAAGTTTTCATGAAATTAAAAACCACTTTTCATTGTCTTGATTCTAATCGAATTAGACTAGCAATTGCCAAAAACGATCACACCAGAGGTTATCATGATGTCGAAAACTACTTTTCATTGGCTCGATTCCAATCAAATTAGACTAGCAATTCGACAAAAATGAACAAACCCGAAGTTATCATGAAATTAAGAACAACTTTTCGTTGTCTCGATTCCGATCGAATTAGACTAGCAATTTCCCAAAAACAAACAAACTCGACGCTATCATGAAATCAAAAACCACTTTTCAATGGGTCGATTCCAATCGAATTAGACTAGCAATTCGCCAGAAAGGAGCTAACCCGAAGTTATCATGAAATCAAAAACCACTTTTCATTAGCTCGATTCCAATCGAATTAGACTAGCAATTCGCCGAAAATGAACAAACCGAAAGGTATCACGAAATCAAAAACCACTTTTCATTGGCTCGATTCCAATCGAATTAGACCAACAATTTCCCAAAAACAAACAAACTCGACGCTATCATGAAATCAAAAACCACTTTTCATTAGCTCGATTCCAATCGAATTAGACTAGCAATTCGCCAGAAAGGAGCTAACCCGAAGTTATCATGAAATCAAAAACCACTTTTCATTAGCTCGATTCCAATCGAATTAGACTAGCAATTCGCCGAAAATGAACAAACCGAAAGGTATCACGAAATCAAAAACCACTTTTCATTGGCTCGATTCCAATCGAATTAGACTAGCAATTCGCCGAAAATGAACAAATCGAAAGGTATCACGAAATCAAAAACCACTTTTCATTGGCTCGATTCCAATCGAATTAGGCTAGGAATTCGTCAAAAATGAACAAACCCGAAGTTTTCGTGAAATCAAAAACCAATTTTCATTGGCTCGATTCCAATCGAATTAGACTAGCAATTCGCCAAAAAATAAACAGACCCGAAATTATCTTGAAATCAAAACCGCATTTCATTAGCTCGATTCCAATCGAATTATACTAGAAATTCGTCGAAAACGAACAAACTCGAAGTTACCGTTAAATCAAAAACCACTTTTCATGTGCACGATTCCAGCTGAATTCGACTAGCAACTCGCCAAAACCGAACAAACCCGAAGTTATCATGAAATCAAAAACTGCTTTTCGTTGGCTCGATTCCAATTGAATTAGACTAGCAATTCGCCAAAAACAAACAAACCCGAAGTTATAATGAAATCAAGAACCACTTTTCATTGGCCCGATTCTAATCGAATTAGACTAGCAATTCATCAAAAAACGAACAAACCCGAAGTTATCATTAAAAAAACCACTTTTCATATCCTCAATTCCAATCGAATAAGACTAGCAATTCGCTAAAAACGAACAAACCTGACTTTTTCATGAAATCAAAAACTACTTTTCATTAGTTTGATTCCAATTGAATTAGACTAGCAATTCGCCAAAAACGAACAAACCCGAAGTTATCATGAAATCAAGAACCTCTTTTCATTGGCTCCATTCCAATCAAATTAGACTAGCAATTCGCCAAAAACGAACAATCTCGAAGTTATCGTGAAATCATAAACCACATTTCATTAGCTCGATTCCAATCCAATTATAATAGAAATTTGCCAAAAACGAACTAACCCGAAGTTACCGTGAAATCAAAAACCACTTTTCATGTGCTTGATTCCAACTGAATTAGACTAGCAACTTGCTAAAACCGAACAAACCTGAAGTTATCATGAAATCAAGAACCACTTTTCATTGGCTCGATTCCAAATGAATTAGACTTGCAATTCGCCAAAAATGAACACACCCGATGTTATCATGAAATCAAGAACCTCCTTTCATTGGCTCGATTCTAATCGAATTAGAGTAGCAGTTCGCCAAAAATGAACAAACCCAAAGTTTTCATGAAATTAAAAACCACTTTTCATTGTCTTGATTCTAATCGAATTAGACTAGCAATTGCCAAAAACGATCACACCTGAGGTTATCATGAAGTCGAAAACTACTTTTCATTGGCTCGATTCCAATCAAATTAGACTAGCAATTCGCAAAAAATGAACAAACCCGAAGTTATCATGAAATTAAGAACAACTTTTCGTTGTCTCGATTCCAATCAAATTAGACTAGCAATTTCCCAAAAACGAACAAACTCGACGCTATCATGAAATCAAAAACCACTTTTCAATGGCTCGATTCCAATCGAATTAGACTAGCAATTCGCCAGAAAGGAGCTAACCCGAACTTATCATGAAATCAAAAACCACTTTTCATTAGCTCGATTCCAATCGAATTAGACTAGCAATTCGTCGAAAATGAACAAACCGAAAGTTATCACGAAATCAAAAACCACTTTTCATTGGCTCGATTCCAGTCGAATTAGGCTAGCAATTCCCCAAAAATGAACAAACCCGAAGTTACCATAAAATCAAGGACCACTTTTCATTGGCTCGATTCCAATCGAATTAGACTAGCAATTCGTCAAAAACGAACAAACCCGAAGTTTTCATGAAATCAAAAACCAATTTTCATTGGCTCGATTCCAATCGAATTAGACTGGCAGTTCGCCAAAAAATGAACAGACCCGAAGTTATCTTGAAATCAAAACCGCATTTCATTAGCTCGATTCCAATCGAATTATACTAGAAATTCGCCGAAAACGAACAAACTCGAAGTTACCGTGAAATCAAAAACCACTTTTCATGTGCTCGATTCCAACTGAATTCGACTAGCAACTCGCCAAAACTGAACAAACCAGAAGTTATCATGAAATCAAAAATCGCTTTTCGTTGGCTCGATTCCAATTGAATTAGACTAGCAATTCGCCAAAAATGAACAGACCCGAAGTTACCATGAAATCAAGAACCACTTTTCATTGGCCCGATTTTAATCGAATTAGACTAGCAATTCATTAAAAAATGAACAAACCCGAAGTTATGATGAAAAAAAACCAGTTTTCACATCCTCGATTCCAATCGAATAGGACTAGCATTTCGCCAAAAAAGAACAAACACGACTTTTTCATGAAATCATAAACCACTTTTCATTAGCTCGATTGCAATCGAATTAGACTAGCAATTCGCCAAAAATGAACAAACCCGAAGTTATCATGAAATCTAGAACCTCTTTTCATTAGCTCGATTCCAATCAAATTTGAATAGCAATTAGCCAAAAACGAACAATCCCGAAGTTATCATAAAATCAAAGATCACTTTTTATTGGCTCGATTCCAATCCAATTAGACTCGCAATTTCCCAATAACAAATAAACCCAAAGTTATAACGAAATCGAAAACCACTTATCATTGGCTCGATTCCAATCGAATTGGACTAGCATTTCGCCAAAAATGAAAAACCCGAAGTTGTCGTGAAATCAAGAAACACTTTTCATTGGATCGATTCCAATCGAATTAGACTAGCAATTCGCCAAAAACGAACAAACCCAAAGTTATCGTGAAATCAAAAACAACTTTTCATTGGCATGATTCCAATCGAATTAGACTAGTAATTCTCCAAAAACGAACGATCCGAAGTTTACATTAAATCAAAAACCACTTTTTAATGGCACGATTCCAATCGAATTAGACTAGCAAATCGCCAGAAACGGGCAAACCCAAAGTTATCATGAAATCAAAAACCACTTTTCATTAGCTCGATTCCAATTGAATTAGACTAGGAATTCGCCGAAAATGAACAAACCGAAAGTTATCACGAAATCAAAAGCCACTTTTCATTGGCTCGATTCCAATCAAATTAGGCTAGCAATTCCCCAAAAATGAACAAATTCGAAGCTATCATAAAATCAAGGACCACTTTTCATTGGCTTGATTCCAATCGAATTAGGTTAGCAATTCGTCAAAAACGAACAAACCCGAAGTTTTCATGAAATCAAAAACCAATTTTCATTGGCTCGATTCCAATCGAATTAGACTAGCAATTCGCCAAAAAATAAAAGACCCGAAGTTATCTTGAAATCAAAACCGCATTTCATCAGCTCGATTCCAATCGAATTATACTAGAAATTCGCCGAAAACGAACAAACTCGAAGTTACCGTGAAATCAAAAACCACTTTTCATGTGCTCGATTCCAACTGAATTCGACTAGCAACTCGCCAAAACCGAACAAACCCAAAGTTATCATGAAACAAAAACCGCTTTTCGTTGGCTCGATTCCAATTGAATTAGACTAGCAATTCGCCAAAAACGAACAAAACCAAAGTTATAATAAAATCAAGAACCACTTTTCATTGGCCCGATTCTAATCGAATTAGACTAGCAATTCATCAAAAAACGAACAAACCCGAAGTTATCATTAAAAAAACCACTTTTCACATCCTCAATTCCAATCGAATAAGACTAGCAATTCGCTAAAAACGAACAAACCTGACTTTTTCATGAAATCAAAAACTACTTTTCATTAGTTCGATTCCAATTGAATTAGACTAGCAATTCGCCAAAAACGAACAAACCCGAAGTTATCATGAAATCAAGAACCTCTTTTCATTGGCTCGATTCCAATCAAATTAGACTAGCAATTCGCCAAAAACGAACAATCCCGAAGTTATCATGAAATCAAAAACCGCTTTTCATTGGCTCGATTCCAATCGGATTGGACTAGCAATTCGCCAAAAATGAACAAACCCAAAGTTATCGTGAAATCAAAAACAACTTTTCATTAGCTGGATTCCAATCGAATTAGACTAGCAATTCTCCAAAAACGAACAATCCCGAAGTTATCATTAAATCACGAACCACTTTTCATTGGCTCGATTCCAATCGAAATGGACTAGCAATTCCCAGAAAAGGAACAAACTCGATGTTATCATGAAATCCAAAACCACATTTCATTGGCTCGATTCCAATTGAATTAGACTAGCAATTCACCAAAAATGAACAAACCCGAAGTTGTCTTGAAATCAAAAACCATTTTTCATTCGCTCGATTCCAATTGAATTAGACTAGAAATTCTTCAAAAATGAAAAAACACTAAGTTACCGTGAAATCAAAAACCACTTTTCATTGGCTCGATTCCAATCAAACTAGATTAACAATCCCCAAAAACGAACGAACCTTACGTTATCATGAAATCGAAAACCACTTTTCATTGGCTCGATTCCAATTGAGTTAGACTAGCAATTCGCAAAAACTAACAAACTTGAAGTTACCGTGAAATCAAAAACCACTTTTCATGCGCTCGATTCCAACTGAATTCGACTAGCAATTCCTCAAAAATGAACAAACCCGGCGTTATCATGAAATCAAAAATCACTTTTCATTGGCTCGATTCCAATCGAATTAGACTAGCAATTCCAAAAAAATGTTTCATTGGCTCGATTCCAATCGAATTAGACTAGCAATTCGCCAAAAACGAACAAACCCGAAGTTATCATGAAATCAAGAACCACTTTTCAATGGCTCGATTCCAATCGAATTAGACTAGCAATTCACCAAAAATGAACAAACCTGAAGTTCTCTTGAAATCAAAAACCACTTTTCATTGGCTCGATTCCAATCGAATTAGACTAGAAATTCTTCAAAAATGAAAAAACCCTAAGTTACCGTGAAATCAAAAACCACTTTTCATTGGCTCGATTCTAATCGAATTAGATTAACAATCCCCAAAAACGAACGAACCTAACGTTATCATGAAATCGAAAACCACTTTTCATTGGCTCGATTCCAATTGAGTTAGACTAGCAATTCGCCAGAAATGAACAAACCTGAAGTCATGAATTCAAAAACCACTTTTCATTGGCTCGATTCCAATCGAATTAGACTAGCAATTCCCTAAAAACTAACAAACTTGAAGTTATCAAGAAATCAAAAACAACTTTTCTTTGGCTCCATTCCAATTGAATTAGACTAGCAATTCCTCAAAAACGATCAAACCCGACGTTATCATGAAATCAAAAAACCACTTTTAATTGGCTCGATTCCAATCGAGTTAGACTAGCAATTTGACAAAAACTAACAAACCTAAAGTTATCATGAATTCAAAAACCACTTTTCATTGGCTCGATTCCAATCGAATTAGACTAGCGATTCCCCAAAAATGAACAAACCTAAAGTTATCATGAAATCAAGAACCGCTTTTCATTGGCTCGATTCCTATCGAATTAGGCTAGCAATTCACTAAAAAATGAACAAACCCAAAGTAATCATGAAATTAAAAACCACTTTTCATTGCCTCGATTCCAATCGAATTAGACTAGCAATTCGCCAAAAACGAACAAACTCGAAGTTTTCATGAAATCAAAAAGCACTTTTCATTGACTCGATTCCAATCGAATTAGACTAGCGATTCGCCAAAAATGAACAAACCAAAAGTTACCATGAAATCAAAAGTCACTTTTCACTGGCTCGATTCCAATCGAATTAGACTAGCAATTCGCCAAAAATGAACAAACCCGAAATTATCGTGAAATCAAAAACTACATTTCATTGGCTCGATTCCAATCGAATTAGACTAGCAATTGATCAAAAACGAACAAACCTGAAGTTATAGTGAAATCAAAAACCACTCATTGGCTCGATTCCAATCGAATTAGACTAGCAATTCTCCAAAACTGAACAAAGCCGAAGTTATCGTGAAATCAAGAACCTCTATTCATTTGCTCGATTCCAATCAATCGGACTAGCAATTCGCCAAAAACGAACAACCCCGAAGTTATCATGAAATCAAAAATCACTTTTCATTGGCTCGATTCCAATCCAATTAGACTAGCAATTTGCCAAAAACGAATAAACTCAAAGTTATATTGAAATCAAAAACCACTTATCACTGGCTTGATTACATTCCAATTAGACTAACAATTTGCAAAAAACGAACAAGCCCAAAGTTATCATGAAATCAAGAAACACTTTTCATTGGCTCGATTCCAATCGAATTAGACAAGCTATTCGCCAAAAACAAACAAACCCGAAGTTATCGTGAAACCAAAAACCACTTTCCATTGGCTCGATTCCAATCAAATTAGACTAGCAATTTGCCAAAAACGAACAAACCGAAGTTATCATGAAATAAAGAACCACGTTTCATTGGCTCGATTCCAATCGAATCAGACTGGCAATTCGCCAAAAACGAACAAACCCGAAGTTATTGTGTATTCAAAAATCACTTTTCATTGGCTCGATTCCAATCGAATTAGACTAGAAATTCGCTAAAACGGACAAACACGAAGTTACCATGAAATCAAAAGCCACTTTTCATTGGCTCGAATCCAATCAAATTTGACTTACAATTCAACAAAAACGAACAAACCTTATGTTATCATGAAATCTAAAACCACTTTTCATTGGCTCGATTCCAACCGAATTAGAGTAGCAATTCGCCAAAAATGAACGAACCCGAAGTTATAAAAAAATCAAAAACCACTTTTCCTTGCCTCGATTCCAATCGAACTAGACTAGCAATTCGGCTAAAAGAGTACACTCGAGGTTATCATGAAATCAAATACTACTTTTCAATGGCTCGATTCCAATCGAATTATACTAGCAATTTGCCACAAAAGAACAAACCCGAAGTTATCATGAAATCAAGAACAACTTTTCGTTGGCTGGATTCCAATCGAATTGGTCTAGCAATTCCCTGAAAACGAACAAACCCGACGTTATCTTGAAATCAAAAACCACTTTTCATTGGCTTAATTCCAATCGAATTAAACTAAAAATTTGCCAAAAACGAACAAACCCAAGGTTATCATGAAATCAAAAACCACTTTTCATTGGCTCGATTCCAATCGAATTGGCTAGCAATTCGCCAAAAACGAACAAACCAGAAATTATTATGAAATCAACAACCACTTTTCATTGGCTCGATTCCAATAGAATTAGACTAACAATTCGCCAAAAAACGAACAAACCCAAAGTTATCATGAAATCAAAAACCACTTTTCATTGCCTTGATTCCAATCGAAGTTGACTAGCAATTTACCAAAAACGAACAAATCGAAGTTATCATGAAATAAAGAACCACGTTTCATTGGCTCGATTCCAATCGAATCAGACTGGCAATTCGCCAAAAACGAACAAACCTGAAGTTATTGTGTAATCAAAAACCACTTTTCATTGGCTCGATTCCAATCGAATTAGACTAGAAATTTGCTAAAAACGGACAAACACGAAGTTACCGTGAAATCAAAAGCCACTTTTCATTGGCTCGAATCCAATCAAATTAGACTTACAATTCAACAAAAATGAACAAACCTTATGTTATCATGAAATCAAAAACCACTTTTCATTGGCTCGATTCCAACCGAATTAGAGTAGCAATTCGCCAAAAATGAACGAACCCGAAGTTATAAAAAAATCAAAAACCACTTTTCCTTGCCTCGATTCCAATCGAACTAGACTAGCAATTCGGCTAAAAGAGCACACCCGAGGTTATCATGAAATCAAAAAGGACTTTTCATTGGCTCGATTCCAATCGAATTACACTAGCAATTTGCCAAAAAAGAACAAACCTGAAGTTATCATGAAATCAAGAACAACTTTTCGTTGGCTCGATTCCAATCAAATTGGTCTAGCAATTCCCTGAAAACGAACAAACCCAACGTTATCTTGCAATTAAAAAGCCACTTTTCATTGGCTCAATTCCAATCGAATTAAACTGGAAATTTGCCAAAAACGAACAAACCCAAAGTTATCATGAAATCAAAAACCACTTTTCATTGGCTCGATTCCAATCGAATTGGCTAGCAATTCGCCAAAAATGAACAAACCGAAAAGTATTATGAAATCAAGAACCACTTTTCATTGGCTCGATTCCAATAGAATTAGACTAACAATTCGCCAAAAAAGAACAAACCCAAAGTTATCATGAAATCAAAAACCACTTTTCATTGCCTCTATTCCAATCGAAGTTGACTAGCAATTTGCCAAAAACGAACAAACCTATAGTTTTCATGAAATCAAAAACCTCTTATCATTGGCTCGATTCCAACCGAATTAGACTAGCAATTAGCCAGAAAATGAACAAAAGTAAAGTTATCATGAAATAAAAAACCACTTATCATTGGTTAGATTCCAATCGAATTAGACTAGCAATTCGCCAAAAAATGAACAAACCCAAAGTTATCATGAAATCAAAAACCACTTATCATTGGCTCGATTCCAATCGAATTAGACTAGCAATTCGCCAAAAACGAACAAGCCCGAAGTTTTCATGAAATCAATAAACACTTTTCATTGGCTTGATTCCAATCGAATTAGCGTAGCAATTCGCAAAAAATGAACGAACCCTAAGTTATCATGAAATCAAGAAACATTTTTCATTGGCTCGATTCCAATTGAAATAGACTACAATTGGCCAAAAATGAACAAACCCGAAGTTATCATGAAATCAAAAATCATTTTTCACTGACCCGATTCCAAACAAATTAGACTTACAATTCGCCAAAAATGAACAAAGCCGAAGTTATAAAGAAATCAAAAACCACTTATCATTGGCTTGATTCCAATCGAATTAGACTAGCAATTCACCAAAAAACGAACAAACCTAAAGTTATCATGAAATAAAAAACAACTTATCATTGGCTCGATTTCAATCGAACTAGACTAGCAATTCGCCAAAAAATGAACAAACCAAAAGTTATCAGAAAATCAAAAACCACTTATCATTGGCTCGATTCCAATCGAATTAGACTAGCAATTCGCTAAAAAAAAGAACAAACCCGTAGTTATCATGACATCAAAAACCACTTTTTATTGGCTCGATTCCAATCGAATTTGACTAGCAATTCGCCAAAAACGAACAAACCTGAAGTTTTCATGGAATCAAAAATCACTTTTCGTTGAGTCGATTCCAATCGAATTAGACTAGAAATTCGCCAAAAATGAACAAACCCAAAGTTATCATGAAATCAAAAGTCACTTTTCATTGGCTCGATTCTAATCGAATTAGACTAGCAATTCGCCAAAAATGAACAAACCAGAAGTTATCGTGAAATCAAAAACAACTTTTCATTTGCTCGATTCCAATCGAATTAGACTAGCAATTCGCCAAAAATGAACAAACCCGAAGTTATAGTGAAATCAAAAACAACTTTTCATTGGCTCGATTCCAATCGAATTAGACTAGCAATTCTACAAAACTGAGCAAACCCGAAGTTATCATGAAATCAAGAACCACTTCTCATTGTCTCTATTCCAATCAAATTAGACAAGCAATTCACCAAAAACGAACAACCCCGAAGTTATCAAAAAATCAAAAATCACTTTTCATTGGCTCGATCCCAATCCAATTAGACTAGTAATTTGCTAAAGACGAACAAACCTAGAGTTATCATGAAATCAAAAACCACTTTTCATTGGCTTGATTCCAATCGAATTAGACTAGCATTTCGCCAAAAATTAACAAACCTGAAGATATCATGAAATCAAAAACCACTTTTCATTGGCTCGATTCCAATCGAATTAGACTAGCAATTCTACAAAACTGAGCAAACCCGAAGTTATCATGAAATCAAGAACCACTTCTCATTGTCTCTATTCCAATCAAATTAGACAAGCAATTCACCAAAAACGAACAACCCCGAAGTTATCAAAAAATCAAAAATCACTTTTCATTGGCTCGATTCCAATCCAATTAGACTAGTAATTTGCTAAAAATGATTAAACTCAAAGTTATAATGAAATCAAAAACCACTCATCATTGGCTCGATTACAATCGAATCAGACTAGCAATTTGCAAAAAAGAACGAACTCGAAGTTATCATGAAATCAAGAAACGCTTTTCATTAGCTCGATTCCAATCGAATTAGACAAGCAATTCGCCAAAAACGAACAAACACGAAGTAATTGAGAAATCAAAAACCACTTTTCATTGGCTTGATTCCAATCAAATTAGACTAGCAATTCGCCAAAAATGAACAAGCCCGAAGTTATAGTGAAATCAAAAAACACTTTTCATTGGGTCGATTCCAATCGAATTTGACTAGCAATTCGCCAAAAACGAACAAAACGAAGTATTCATGAAATAAAGAACCACGTTTCATTGGCCCAATTCCAATCGAATCAGACTGGCACTTCGGCAAAAATGAACAAACCCGAAGTTATTGTGTAATCAAAAACCACTTTTCATTGGCTCGATTCCAATCGAAGTAGACTAGAAATTCGCCAAAAATGGACAAACACGAAGTTACCGTGAAATCAAAAGTCACTTTTCATTGGCTCGAATCAATCGAATTAGACTAGCAAGTCGCCAAAAATAAACAAACCTGAAGTTATCTTGAAATCAAAAGCCACTTTTCATTAGCTCGATTCCAATCTAATTAGACTAGAAATTCACAAAAAATGAACAAACATAAAGTTACCGTGAGATCAAAAGCCACTTTTCATTGGCTCGATTCGAATCGAATTAGACTAGCAATTCCCCAAAAATGAACAAACCCAATGTATCATGAAATCAAAAACCACTTTTCATTGGCTCGATTCCAATCGAATCAGATTAGCAATTCGCCAAAAACGAACGGACCCGAAGTTATAAAAAATAAAAAAACCACTTTTCCTTGGCTCGATTCCAATCAAATTAGACTAGCAGTTTGGCTAAAAGAGCACACCCGAGGTTATCATGAAATCAAAAACTACTTTTCATTGGCTCGATTCCAGTTGAATTGTACTAGCAATTTGCCAAAAATGAACAAACCCGAAGTTATCATGAAATCAAGAACAACTTTTCATTGGCTCGATTCCAATCGAATTAGAATGGCATTCCCTAAAAACGAACAAACCCGACGTTATCTTGAAATCAAAAACTACTTTTCATTAGCTCAATTCCAATCGAATTAAAATGGCTATTCGCCAAAAACGAACAAACCCGAAGTTATCATGAAATCAAAAATCACTTTTCATTGGCTCGATTCCAATCGAATTGACTAGCAATTCGCCAAAAATGAAAAACCCGAAGTTATTATGAAATCGAGAACCACCTTTCATTGGCTCGATTCCAATAGAATTAGACAAGTAATTTGCCAAAAAAGGAACAAACCCAAAGTTATCATGAAATCAAAAACCACTTTTCATTGCCTCGATTCTAATCGAAGTTAACTAGCAATTCGCCAAAAACGAACAAACCTGTAATTTTCATGAAATAAAAAACCACTTACCATTGGCTCGATTCCAATCGAATTAGACTAGCAATTTGCCAAAAAATGAACAAACCCAAAGTGATAATGAAATCAAAAACCACTTATCATTGGCTCGATTCGAATCAAATTAGACTACTAATTCGCCAAAAACGAACAAACCCAAATTTTTTATGAAATCAAGAAACTTTTTCATTGGCTCGATTCCAATCGAATTAGAGTAGCAATTCGCCAAAAAATGAATAAACCCAAAGTTATCAGGAAATCAAAAAACACTTTTTATACGCTCGGTTCCAATCGAATTAGAGTAGCAAATCGCTAAAAATGAACAAACCCAAAGTTATTATGAAATCCAAAACCACTTTGCATTCGCTCGATTCCAAACGAATTAGACTAGCAATTCGCCAAAAACGAACAAACACGAAGTTATCAGGAAATAAAAAACCACTTTTCATTGGCTCGATTCCAATCGAATTAGACTAGCAATTCGCTAAAAACAAACAAACCCGAAATTATCATGAAATCAAGAACCACTTTTCATTGACTCGATTCCAATCGAATTAGACTAGCAATTCGCCAAAAAATGCACAAACCCAAAGTTATCATGATATCAAAAACCACTTACCATTGGCTCGATTCCAATCGAATTGGACTAGCAATTCGCCAAAAATGAACAAATCGGAAGTTTTCATGAAATCAAGAAACACTTTTCATTGGCTCGATTCCAATCGAATTAGAGTAGAAATTCGCGAAAAACGAACAAACCCTAAGTTAACATGAAATCAAAACCACTTTGCATTCGCTCGATTCCAAACGAATTAGACTAGCAATTCGCCAAAAACGAACAAACCTGAAGTTATCATCAAATCGAAAACCACTTTTCGTTGGCTCGATTCCAACCGAATTAGACTAGCAATTCGCTAAAAAATGAACAAACCTGAAGTTTTCATGAAATCAAGAAACACTTTCCATTGGCTCGATTCCAATCGAATTAGAGTAGCTATTCGCGAAAAACGAACAAACCTTAAGTTATCATGAAATCAAAAACTAATTTCCATTCGCTAGATTACAATCGAATTAGACTAGCAATTTGCCAAAAACGAACAAACCCGAAGTTATCATTGAATCAAAAACCACTTTTCATTGGCTCGATTCCAATCGAATTAGACTAGCAATTCACCAAAAAAAACCCTAAACCCGAAGTTATCATGAAATCAAGAACCACTTTTCATTGACTCGATTCCAGTCAAATTAGACAAGCAATTTGCTAAAAAATGAATAAACCTGAAGTTATCATGAGATCAAACACCACTTATCATTGGCTCGATTCCAATCGAATTAGACTAGCAATTCGCCAAAAATGAACAAACCCAAAGTTTTCATGAAATCGAGAAAGACTTTTCATTGGCTCGATTCCAATCGAATTAGACTAGCAATTCGCCAAAAATGAACAAACCCAAAGTTTTCATGAAATCGAGAAAGACTTTTCATTGGCTCGATTCCAATCGAAGTATACTAGCAATTCGCCAAAAACGAACAAACCCGAAATTTTCATGAAATCAGGAAACTCTTTTCGTTGGCTCGATTCCAATCGAATTAGAGTAGCAATTCGCCAAAAACGAACGAACCCGAAGTTATCATGAAATCAAAAACCACTTTTCATTGGCTCGATTCCAATCGAATTAGACTAACAATTCGCCAAAAACAAACAAACCCGATGTTATCATGAAATAAAAAATCACTTATCATTAGCTCGATTCCAATCGAATTAGACTAGCAATTCGCCAAAAAATGAACAAACCCAAAGTTATAATGAAATCAAAAACCACATATCATTGGCTCCATTCAAATCAAATTAGACTAGTAAGTCGTCAAAAACGAACAAACCCGAAATTTTTATGAAATCAAGAAACTCTTTTCATTGGCTCGATTCCAATCGAATTAGAGAAGCAATTCGCCTAAAAATGATCAAACCCAAAGTTATCATGAAATCAAAAACAACATTTCAATCGCTCGATTCCAATCGAATTAGACAAGCAATTTGTCAAAAATGAACAAACCCGAAGTTATCATCAAATCAAAAACCACTTTTCATTGGCTCGATTCCAATCGAATTAGACTAGCAATTCGTAAAAAAAATGAACAAACCCAAAGTTATCATGAAATCAAAAACCACTTATCATTGGCTCGATTCCAATCGAATTAGACTAGCAATTCGCCAAAAAGGAACAAACCCGAAGTTTTCATGAAATCAAGGAACACTTTTCATTGGCTCGATTCCAATCGAATTAGAGTAGCAATTCGCGAAAAATGAACAAACCCTAAGTTATCATTAAATCAAAAACAACTTTGCGTTCGCTCGATTTCATTCGAATTAGACTAGAAATTCACCAAAAACGAACAAACCCGTAGTTATCATGAAATCAAAAATCGCTTTTCATTGGCTCGATTCCAATCGAATTAGAATAGCAGTTTGCCAAAAAATGAACAAATCCAAAGTTATCATGAAATCAGAAACCACTTATCATTGGCTCGATTCCAATCGAATTAGATAAGCAATTCACCAAAAACGAACAAACCCAAAATTTTCTTGAAATCAAGAAACGCTTTTCATTGGCTCGATTCCAATCGAATTAGGGTAGCAATTCGCGAAAAATGAACAAACCCTAAGTTATCATGAAATCCAAAACCACTTTGCATTCGCACGATTCCAATCGAATTAGACAAGCAATTTGCCAAAAATGAATAAACCCGAAGTTATCATGAAATCAAAAACCACTTTTCATTGGCTCAATTCCTATCGAATTAGACTAGCAATTTTATCATGAAATCAAGAACCACTTTTCATTGACTCGATTCCAATCGAATTAGACTAACAATTCGCCAAAAACGAACAAACCCAAAGTTATCATGAAAACAAAAACCACTTATCATAGCCTGGATTCCAATCGAATTAGACTAGCAATTAGCCAAAAATGAACAAACCTGAAATTTTCATGAAGTCAAGAAACTCTTTTCATTGGCTCGATTCCAATCGAATTAGAGTAGCAATTCGTGAAAAATGAACAAAGCCTAAGTTATCATGAAATCAAAAACCACTTTGCATTCGCTCGATTCCAGTCGAATTAGACTAGTAATTCTCCAAAAACGAACAAACCCGAAGTTATCATGAAATCAAAAACCACTTTTCATTGGCTCGATTCCAATCGAATTAGACTAGCAATTTTATCATGAAATCAATAACCACTTTTCATTGACTTGATTCCAATCGAATTAGACTTGAATTCGCCAAAAACGAACAAACCCAAAGTTATCATGAAAACAAAAACCACTTATCATAGCCTGGATTCCAATCGAATTAGACTAGCAATTCGCCAAAAACGAACAAACCCAAAATTTTCATGAAGTCAAGAAACTCTTTTCATTGGCTCGATTTCAATCGAATTAGAGTAGCAATTCCCGAAAAACGAACAAAGCCTAAGTTATCATGAAATCAAAAACCACTTTGCGTTCGCTCGATTCCAATCGAATTAGACTAGTAATTCTCCAAAAACGAACAAACCCGAAGTTATCATGAAATCAAAAACCACTTTTCATTGGCTCGATTCCTATCGAATTAGACTAGCAATTTTATCATGAAATCAAGAACCACTTTTCATTGACTCAATTCCAATCGAATTAGACTAGCAATTCGCCAAAAATGAACAAACCCAATGTTATCATGAAAACAAAAACCACTTATCATAGCCTGGATTCCGATCGAATTAGACTAGCAATTCGCTAAAAAAAAACAAACCCGAAATTTTCATGAAGTCAAGAAACTCTTTTCATTGGCTCGATTCCAATCGAATTAGAGTAGCAATTCGCGACAAATGAACAAAGCCTAAGTTATCATGTAATCAAAAACCACTTTGCATTCGCTCGATTCCAATCGAATTAGACTACTAATTCTCCAAAAATGAACAAACCCGAAGTTATCACGAAATCAAAAACCACTTTTGATTGACTTGATTCCAATCGAATTAGACTAGCAATTCACAAAAGACAAACAAGCCAGAAGTTATTATGAAATCAAGAACCACTCTTCCTTGACTCGATTCCAATCGAATTAGATTAGCAATTCGCCAAAAAATGAATAAACCCAAAGTTATCATGAAATAAAAAACCTTTTATCATTGACCCGAATCCAATCAAATTGGACTAGCAATTGGCCAAAAATGAAAAACCCGAAGTTTTAATGAGATCAAGAAAAACTTTTCATTGGCTCGATTCCAATCGAATTGGAGTAGCAATTCGCGAAAAATGAACAAACCCTAAGTTATAATGAAATCAAAAAACTCTTTTCATTGACTCGATTCCAATCGAATTAGACTAGCAATTCGCCAAAAATTGAACAAACCCAAAGTTATCATGAAATTAGAAACCACTTATCATTGGCTCGATTCCAATCGAATTAGACTAGCAATTCACCAAAAATGAACAAACCCGAAATTTTCTTGAAATCAAGAAACGCTTTTCATTGGCTCGATTACAATCGAATTAGGGTAGCAATTCGCGAAAAACGAACAAACCCTAAGTTATCATGAAATTGAAAACCACTTTGCATTTGCTCGATTCTTATCGAATTAGACAAGTAATTTGCCAAAGACAAACAGACCCGAAGTTATCAAGAAATCAAAAATCACTTTTTATTGGCTCGATTCCAATCGAAGTTGACTAGCAATTTGTCAAAAACGAACAAACCTATAGTTTTCATGAAATCAAAAACCACTTTTCATTGGCTCGATTCCAACCGAATTAGACTAGCAATTAGCCAAAAAATGAACAAAAGTAACGTTATCATGAAATAAAAAACCACTTATCATTGGTTAGATTCCAATCGAATTAGACTAGCAATTCACCAAAAAATGAACAAACCCAATGTTATCATGAAATCAAAAACCACTTATCATTGGCTCGATTCCAATCGAATTAGACTAGCAATTCGCCAAAAACGAACAAGGCCGAAGTTTTCATGAAATCAAGAAACACTTTTCATTGGCTTGATTCCAATCGAATTAGCGTAGCAATTCGCCAAAAATGAACAAACCCTAAGTTATCATGAAATCAAGAAACACTTTTCATTGGCTCGATTCCAATTGAAATAGACTAGCAATTGGCCAAAAATGAACAAACCCAAAGTTATCATGAAATCAAAATTCACTTTTCATTGACCCGATTCCAATCAAATTAGACTTACAATTCGCCAAAAATGAACAAAGCCGAAGTTATAAAGAAATCAAAAACCACTTATCATTGGCTTGATTCCAATCGAATTAGACTAGCAATTCACCAAAAAATGAACAAACCGAAAGTTATCAAGACATCAAAAACCACTTTTTATTGGCTCGATTCCAATCGAATTTGACTAGCAATTCGCCAAAAACGAACAAACCTGAAGTTTTCATGGAATCAAAAACCACTTTTCGTTGAGTCGATTCCAATCGAATTAGACTAGAAATTAGCCAAAAATGAAAAAACCCAAAGTTATCATGAAATCAAAAGTCCCTTTTCATTGGCTCGATTCTAATCGAATTAGACTAGCAATTCGCCAAAAATGAACAAACCCGAAGTTATCGTGAAATCAAAAACAACTTTTCATTAGCTCAATTCCAATCGAATTAGACTACCAATTCGCAAAAAATGAACAAACCCGAAGTTATAGTGAAATCAAAAACAACTTTTCATTGGCCCGATTCCAATCAAATTAGACTAGCAATTCTACAAAACTGAGCAAACCCGAAGTTATCATGAAATCAAGAACCACTTCTCATTGTCTCTATTCCAATCAAATTAGACAAGCAATTCACCAAAAACGAACAACCCCGAAGTTATCAAAAAATCAAAAATCACTTTTCATTGGCTCGATTCCAATCCAATTAGATTAGTAATTTGCTAAAAATGATTAAACTCAAAGTTATAATGAAATCAAAAACCACTCATCATTGGCTCGATTACAATCGAATCAGACTAGCAATTTGCAAAAAAGACCAAACTCGAAGTTATCATGAAATCAAGAAACACTTTTCATTGGCTCGATTCCAATCAAATTAGACAAGCAATTCGCCAAAAATGAACAAACACGAAGTAATTGAGAAATCAAAAACCACTTTTCATTGGCTCGATTCCAATCAAATTAGACTAGCAATTCGCCAAAAATGAACAAGCCCGAAGTTATAGTGAAATCAAAAAACACTTTTCATTGGGTCGATTCCAATCGAATTTGACTAGCAATTCGCCAAAAACGAACAAAACGAAGTATTCATGAAATAAAGAACCACGTTTCATTGGCCCAATTCCAATCGAATCAGACTGGCACTTCGGCAAAAATGAACAAACCCGAAGTTATTGTGTAATCAAAAACCACTTTTCATTGGCTCGATTCCAATCGAAGTAGACTAGAAATTCGCCAAAAATGGACAAACACGAAGTTACCGTGAAATCAAAAGTCACTTTTCATTGGCTCGAATCAATCGAATTAGACTAGCAAGTCGCCAAAAATAAACAAACCTGAAGTTATCTTGAAATCAAAAGCCACTTTTCATTAGCTCGATTCCAATCTAATTAGACTAGAAATTCACAAAAAATGAACAAACATAAAGTTACCGTGAGATCAAAAGCCACTTTTCATTGGCTCGATTCGAATCGAATTAGACTAGCAATTCCCCAAAAATGAACAAACCCAATGTATCATGAAATCAAAAATCACTTTTCATTGGCTCGATTCCAATCGAATCAGATTAGCAATTCGCCAAAAACGAACGGACCCAAAGTTATAAAAAATAAAAAAACCACTTTTCCTTGGCTCGATTCCAATCAAATTAGACTAGCAGTTTGGCTAAAAGAGCACACCCGAGGTTATCATGAAATCAAAAACTACTTTTCATTGGCTCGATTCCAGTTGAATTGTACTAGCAATTTGCCAAAAATGAACAAACCCGAAGTAATCATGAAATCAAGAACAACTTTTCATTGGCTCGATTCCAATCGAATTAGAATGGCAATTCCCTAAAAACGAACAAACCCGACGTTATCTTAAAATCAAAAACTACTTTTCATTGGCTCAATTCCAATCGAATTAAAATGGCAATTCGCCAAAAACGAACAAACCCGAAGTTATCATGAAATCAAAAATCACTTTTCATTGGCTCGATTCCAATCGAATTGACTAGCAATTCGCCAAAAATGAAAAACCCGAAGTTATTATGAAATCAAGAACCACCTTTCATTGGCTCGATTCCAATAGAATTAGACAAGCAATTCGCCAAAAAAGGAATAAACCCAAAGTTATCATGAAATCAAAAACCACTTTTCATTGCCTCGATTCTAATCGAAGTTAACTAGCAATTCGCCAAAAACGAACAAACCTGTAATTTTCATGAAATAAAAAACCCCTTATCATTGGCTCGATTCCAATCGAATTAGACTAGCAATTTGCCAAAAAATGAACAAACCCAAAGTGATAATGAAATCAAAAACCACTTATCGTTGGCTCGATTCGAATCAAATTAGACTACTAATTCGCCAAAAACGAGCAAACCCAAATTTTTAATGAAATCAAGAAACTTTTTCATTGGCTCGATTCCAATCGAATTAGAGTAGCAATTCGCCAAAAAATGAATAAACCCAAAGTTATCAGCAAATCAAAAAACACTTTTTATACGCTCGGTTCCAATCGAATTAGAGTAGCAAATCGCTAAAAATGAACAAACCCAAAGTTATCATGAAATCCAAAACCACTTTGCATTCGCTCGATTCCAAACGAATTAGTCTAGCAATTCGCCAAAAACGAACAAACACGAAGTTATCAGTAAATCAAAAACCACTTTTCATTGGTTCGATTCCAAACGAATTAGACTAGCAATTCGCCAAAAACGAACAAACACGGAGTTATCAGGAAATCAAAAACCACTTTTCATTGGCTCGATTCCAATCGAATTAGACTAGCAATTCGCTAAAAACAAACAAACCCGAAGTCATCATGAAATCAAGAACCACTTTTCATTGGCTCGATTCCAATCGAATTAGACTAGCAATTCACCAAAAAAAAACCCTAAAGCCGAAGTCATCATGAAATCAAGAACCACTTTTCATTGACTCGATTCCAGTCAAATTAGACAAGCAATTTGCCAAAAAATGAATAAACCTGAAGTTTTCATGAGATCAAACACCACTTATCATTGGCTCGATTCCAATCGAATTAGACTAGCAATTCGCCAAAAATGAACAAACCCAAAGTTTTCATGAAATCAAGAAAGACTTTTCATTGGCTCGATTCCAATCGAAAAATACTAGCAATTCGCCAAAAACGAACAAACCCGAAATTTTCATGAAATCAGGAAACTCTTTTCGCTGGCTCGATTCCAATCGAATTAGAGTAGCAATTCGCCAAAAACGAAACGAACCCGAAGTTATCATGAAATCAAAAACCACTTTTCATTGGCTCGATTCCAATCGAATTAGACTAACAATTCGCCAAAAACAAACAAACCCGATGTTATCATGAAATAAAAAATCACTTATCATTGGCTCGATTCCAATCGAATTAGACTAGCAATTCGCCAAAAAATGAACAAACCCAAAGTTATAATGAAATCGAAACCACATATCATTGGCTCCATTCCAATCAAATTAGACTAGTAAGTGGTCAAAAACGAACAAACCCGAAATTTTTATGAAATCAAGAAACTCTTTTCATTGGCTCGATTCCAATCGAATTAGAGAAGCAATTCGCCTAAAAATGATCAAACCCAAAGTTATCATGAAATCAAAAACAACATTTCAATCGCTCGATTCCAATCGAATTAGACTAGCAATTTGTCAGAAATGAACAAACCCGAAGTTATCATCGAATCAAAAACCACTTTTCATTGGCTCGATTCCAATCGAATTAGACTAGCAATTCGTCAAAAATAAACAAACCCGAAGTTATCATGAAATAAAAAACCACTTATCATTGGCTCGATTCCAATCGAATTAGACTAGCAATTCGTAAAAAAAAATGAACAAACCCAAAGTTATCATGAAATCAAAAACCACTTATCATTGGCTCGATTCCAATCGAATTAGACTAGCAATTCGCCAAAAAGGAACAAACCCGAAGTTTTCATGAAATCAAGGAACACTTTTCATTGGCTCGATTCCAATCGAATTAGAGTAGCAATTCGCGAAAAATGAACAAACCCTAAGTTATCATTAAATCAAAAACAACTTTGCGTTCGCTCGATTTCATTCGAAATAGACTAGAAATTCACCAAAAACGAACAAACCCGTAGTTATCATGAAATCAAAAATCACTTTTCATTGGCTCGATTCCAATCGAATTAGAATAGCAATTCGCCAATAAATGAACAAATCCAAAGTTATCATGAAATCAGAAACCACTTATCATTGGCTCGATTCCAATCGAATTAGACAAGCAATTCACCAAAAATGAACAAACCCAAAATTTTCTTGAAATCAAGAAACGCTTTTCATTGGCTCGATTCCAATTGAATTAGGGAAGCAATTCGCGAAAAATGAACAAACCCTAAGTTATCATGAAATCCAAAACCACTTTGCATTCGCACGATTCCAATCGAATTAGACAAGCAATTTGCCAAAAATGAACAAACCCGAAGTTATCATGAAATCAAAAACCACTTTTCATTGGCTCAATTCCTATCGAATTAGACTAGTAATTTTATCATGAAATCAAGAACCACTTTTCATTGGCTCGATTCCAATCGAATTAGACTAACAATTCGCCAAAAACGAACAAACCCAAAGTTATCATGAAAACAAAAACCACTTATCATAGCCTGGATTCCAATCGAATTAGACTAGCAATTAGCCAGAAATGAACAAAATCGAAATTTTAATGAAGTCAAGAAACTCTCTTCATTGGCTCGATTCCAATCGAATTAGAGTAGCAATTCGCGAAAAACGAACAAAGCATAAGTTATCATGAAATCAAAAACCACTTTGCATTCGCTCGATTCCAATTGAATTAGACTAGTAATTCTCCAAAAATGAACAAACCCGAAGTTATCGCGAAATCAAGAATCACTTTTCATTGACTCGATTCCAATCAAATTAGACTAGCAATTCGCCAAAAACGAACAAACCCAAAGTTATCATGAAAACAAAAACCTCTTATCATAGCTTAGATTCCAATCGAATTAGACTAGCAATTCACCAAAAACGAACAAACCCGAAATTTTCATGAAGTCAAGAAACTCTTTTCATTGGCTCGATTCCAATCGAATTAGAGTAGCAATTCGTGAAAAATGAACAGAGCCTAAGTTATCATGAAATCAAAAACCACCTTGCATTCGCTCGATTCCAGTCGAATTAGACTAGTAATTCTCCAAAAACGAACAAACCCGAAGTTATCATGAAATCAAAAACCACTTTTCATTGGCTCGATTCCAATCGAATTAGACTAGCAATTTTATCATGAAATCAAGAACCACTTTTCATTGACTTGATTCCAATCGAATTACACTAGCAATTCGCCAAAAACGAACAAACCCAAAGTTATCATGAAAACAAAAACCACTTATCATAGCCCAGATTCCAATCGAATTAGACTAGCAATTCGCCAAAAACGAACAAACCCAAAATTTTCATGAAGTCAAGAAACTCTTTTCATTGGCTCGATTTCAATCGAATTAGAGTAGCAATTCGCGAAAAACGAACAAAGCCAAAGTTATCATGAAATCAAAAACCACTTTGCATTCACTCGATTCCAATCGAATTAGACTAGTAATTCTCCAAAAATGAACAAACCCGAAGTTATCATGAAATCAAAAACCACTTTTCATTGGCTCGATTCCTATCGAATTAGACTAGCAATTTTATCATGAAATCAAGAACCACTTTTCATTGACTCGATTCCAATCGAATTAGACTAGCAATTCGCCAAAAATGAACAAACCCAATGTTATCATGAAAACAAAAACCACTTATCGTAGCCTGGATTCCAATCGAATTAGACTAGCAATTCACTAAAAAAAAACCCGAAATTTTCTTGAAGTCAAGAAACTCTTTTCATTGGCTCGATTCCAATCGAATTGGAGTAGCAATTCGTGAAAAATGAACAAAGCCTAAGTTATCATGTAATCAAAAACCACTTTGCATTCGCTCGATTCCAATCGAATTAGACTACTAAATCTCCAAAAATGAACAAACCCGAAGTTATCACGAAATCAAAAACCACTTTTGATTGACTTGATTCCAATCGAATTAGACTAGCAATTCACAAAAGGCAAACAAGCCCGAAGTTATTATGAAATCAAGAACCACTCTTCCTTGACTCGATTCCAATCGAATTAGATTAGCAATTCGCCAAAAAATGAATAAACCCAAAGTTATCATGAAATAAAAAATCACTTATCATTGACCCGAATCCAATCAAATTGGACTAGCAATTGGCCAAAAATGAACAAACCCGAAGTTTTAATGAAATCAAGAAAAACTTTTCATTGGCTCGATTCCAATCGAATTGGAGTAGCAATTCGCGAAAAATGAACAAACCCTAAGTTATAATGAAATCAAAAAACTCTTTTCATTGACTCGATTCCAATCGAATTAGACTAGCAATTCACCAAAAATTGAACAAACCCAAAGTTATCATGAAATTAGAAACCACTTATCATTGGCTCGATTCGAATCGAATTAGACTAGCAATTCACCAAAAATGAACAAACCCGAAATTTTCTTGAAATCAAGAAACGCTTTTCATTGGCTCGATTACAATCGAATTAGGGTAGCAATTCGCGAAAAATGAACAAACCCTAAGTTATCATGAAATTGAAAACCACTTTGCATTTGCTCGATTCTTATCGAATTAGACAAGCAATTTGCCAAAGACAAACAGACCCGAAGTTATCAAGAAATCAAAAATCACTTTTTATTGGCTCGATTCCAATCGAAGTTGACTAGCAATTTGCCAAAAACGAACAAACCTATAGTTTTCATGAAATCAAAAACCACTTTCAATTGACTCGACTCCAATCAAATTAGACTAGCAATTCGCCAAAAACGAACAAACCCAAAGTTATCACGAAAACAAAAACCACATATCATTGACTGGATTCCAATCGATTTAGACGAGCAATTCGCCAAAAGCGAACAAACCCGAAATTTTCATGAAGTTGAGAAACTCTTTTCATTGGCTCGATTCCAATCGAATTAGAGTAGCAAATCGAGAAAAACGAACAAAGCCTAAGTTATCATGAAATAAAAAACCACTTTGCATTCGCTCGATTCCAATTGAATTAGACTAGCAATTCGCCAAAAACGAACAAACCCGAAGTTTTCATTTAATCAAAAACCACTTTTCATTGGTTCGATTCAAATCGAATTCGACTAGCAATTCACCAAAAACAAACGAATCCGTAGTTATCATGAAATCAAGAACCACTTTTCATCGACTTGATTCCAATCGAATTAGACTACCAATTCGCCAAAAGAGGAACAAACCCAAAGTTATCATGAAATCAAAAACCACTTATCATTGGCTCGATTCCAATCGAATTAGACTAGCAATTCGCTAAAAATGAACAAATCCAAAGTTATCATGAAATCAAAAAACCACTTATCATTGGCCCGATTCCAATCAAATTAGACTAGCATTTCACCAAAAATGAACAAGCCCGAAATTTTCTTGAAATCAAGAAACACTTTTCATTGGCTCGATTCCAATCGACTTAGAGTAGCAATCCGTGAAAAATGAACAAACCCTAAGTTATCGTGAAATCAAAAACCACTTTTCACTAGCTCGATTCTAATCGAATTAGACTAGCGATTCGCCAAAAACGAACAAACACAAAATTTTCATGAAATCAAGAAACTCTTTTCGTTGACTCGATTCCAATCGACTTAGAGTAGCAATTCGTGAAAAATGAACAAACCCTAAGTTATCACGAAATCAAAAACCACTTTTCACTAGCTCGATTCTAATCGAATTAGACTAGCAATTCGCTAAAAACGAACAACCCAAAATTTTCATGAAATCAAGAAACTTTTTTCATTGGCTCGATTACAATCTAATTAGAGTAGCAATTTGCCTAAAAATGAACAAACCCAAAGTTATCATGAAATCAAAAACCACTATTCATTCGCTCGATTTCAATCGAATTAGACTAGCAATTTGCCAAAAATGAACAAACCCGAAGTTATCATGAAATCAAAAACCACTTTTCATTGGCTCGATTCCAATCGAATTAGACTAGCAAGTCGCCAAAAACAAACGAGCCCAAAGTTATCATGAAATCAAGAACCACTTTTCATTGACTCGATTCCAATCGAATTAGACTTGCAATTCGCCAAAAAATGAACAAACCCAAAGTTATCATGAAATCAAAAACCACTTATCATTGGCTCGATTCCAATCGAATTGGACTAGCAATTCTTCAAAAACGAACAAACCTGAACTTTTCATGAAATCAAGAAACACTTTTCAATGGCTCGATTCCAATCGAATTAGAGTAGCAATTCGCCAAAAACGAACAAACCCTAAGTTGTCATGAAATCAAAAACCACTTTGCATTCGCTCGATTCCAATCGAATTAAAGTAGCAATTCGCCAAAAATGAACAAATCCGAAGTTATCATGAAATGAAAAACCACTTTTCATTCGCGCGATTCTAATCGAATTAGACTAGCAATTTGCAAAAAATAAACAAACCCGAAGTTATTATGAAATCAAGAACCACTTTTCATTGACTCAATTCCAATCGAATTAGACTAGCAATTTGCCAAAAAATGAACAAAACTAAAGTTATCATGAAATTAAAAACCACTTATCATTGACTCGATTCCAATCGAATTGGACTAACAATTCGCCAAAAATGAACAAACCCGAAGTTTTAATGAAATCAAGGAACACTTTTCATTGGCTCGATGTCGATCGAATTAGAGTAGTAATTCGCGAAAAACGAACAAACCCCAAGTTATCATTAAATCAAAAACCACTTTGCATTCGCTCGATTCCAATCGAATTAGAATAGCAATTTGCCAAAAACGAACAAACCCGAAGTTATCATGAAATCAAAAACCACTTTTCATTAGCTCGATTCCAATCAAATTAGACTAGCAATTCGCCAAAAACAAACGAACCCGAAGTTATCATGAAATCAAGAACCACTTTTCATTGACTCGATTCCAATTGAATTAGGTTAGCAATTCGCTAAAAAATGAACAAACCCAAAGTTATCATGAAATCAAAAACCACTTATCATTGGCTGGATTCCAATCGAATTAGACTAGTAATTCGCCAAAAACGAACAAACCCGAAATTTTCATAAAGTCAAGAAACTCTTTTCATTGGCTCGATTCCAATCGAATTAGAGTAGCAATTCGCCAAAAATGAAAAAAGCCCAAGTTATCTTGAAATCAAAAACCACTTATCATTGGCTCGATTCCAATCGAATTGGACTAGCAATTCGTCAAAAACGAACAAGGCCGAACTTTTCATGAAATCAAGAAACACTTTTCAATGGCTCGATTCCAATCGAATTAGAGTAGCAATTCGTCAAAAACGAACAAAGCCTAAGTTATCATGAAATCAAAAACCACTTTGCATTCGCTCGATTCCAATTGAATTAGACTAGCAATTCACCAAAACGAACAAACCCGAAGTTATCATGGAATTAAAAACCACTTTTCATTGGCTCGATTCCAATTGAATTGGACTAGCAATTCACCAAAAACAAACGAACCCGTAGTTATCATGAAATCAAGAACCACATTTCATAGACTCGATTCCAATCGAATTAGACTAGCAATTCGTCAAAAAAGGAACAAATCCAAATTTATCATGAAATCAAAAACCAGTTATCATTGGCTTGATTCCAATCGAATTAGAATAGCAATTCGCCAAAAATGAACAAACTCGAAATTTTCCTGAAATCAAGAAACGCTTTTCATTGGCTCAATTCCAATCGAATTAGGGGAGCAATTCGCGAAAAATGAAAAAAGCCTAAGTTATCATGAAATCGAAAATCACTTTGCATTCGCTCGATTCCAATCGAATTAGACAATCTATTCGCCAAAAACGAACAAACCCGAAGTTATCATGAAATCAAAAACCACTTTTCATTGGCTCGATTCCTATCGAATTAGACTAGCAATTTTATCATGAAATCAAGAACCACTTTTCATTGACTCGATTCCAATCGAATTAGACGAGCAATTCTCCACAAAATGAACAAACCCAAAGTTATCATGAAATCAAAGACCACTTATCAGTGGCTTGATTCCAATTGAATTGGACTAGCAATTAGCTAAAAACGAACAAACCCGAAGTTTTCATGAAATCAAGAAACACATTTCATTGGCTCGATTCCAATCGAATTAGAGCGGCAATTCGCGAAAAACGATCAAATTCGGAGTTATCATGAAATCAAAAACCACTTTGCATTCGCTCGATTCCGATCGAATTAGACTAGCAATTCGCCAAAAAATGAACAAACTCAAAGCTATCATGAAATCAAAAACCACTTACCATTGACTCGATTCCAATCGAATGGACTAGCAATTTGCGAAAAACGAAGAAACCCGAAGTTTTATTGAAATCAAGAAACACTTTTCATTGGCTCGATTCCAATCGAATTAGAGTAGCAATTCGAGAAAAAACGAACAAACCCTAAGTTATCATGAAATCAAAAACCAGTTTGCATTCGCTCGATTCCAATCGAATTGGACTAGCAATTTGCCAAAAATGAACAAACCCGAAGTTACCATGAAATCAAAAACCACTTTTCGTCGGCTCAATTCAAATCAAATTAGACTAGCAATTCGTCAAAAACAATCGAACCCGAAGTTATCATAAAATCAAGAACCACTTTCCATTGACTCGATTCCAATAGAATTAGACTAGCAATTCGCCAAAAAATGAACAAACCCAAAGTTATCATGAAATCAGAAACCACTTATCATTGGCTCGATTCCAATCGAATTAGACTTGCAATTCGCCAAAAACGAACAAACCCGAAATTTTCTTGAAATCAAGAAACGCTTTTCATTGGCTCGATTCCAATCGAATTAGGGTAGCGATTCGTGAAAAATGAACAAACCCTAAGTTATCAAGAAATCCAAAACCACTTTGCATTCGCACGATTTTGATCGTATTAGACAAGCAATTCGCCAAAGACGAACAAACCCAAAGTCATCATGAAGTCAAAAACCGCTTTTCATTGGCTCGATTCCAATCGAAATAGACTAGCAATTCGCCAAAAACAAACCAACCCGAAGTTATCATGAAATAAAGAACCACCTTTCATTGACTCGATTCCAATCGAATTAGACTAGCAATTCGCCAAAAACGAACAAACCCAAAGTTATCATGAAATCAGAAACCACTTATCATTGACTTGAATCCAATCAAATTGAACTAGCAATTGGCCAAAATTGAACAAACTCGAAGTTTTAATGAAATCAAGAAACACTTTTCATTGGCTTGATTCCAATCGAATTGGAGTAGCAATTCGCGAAAAACGAACAAACCCTAAGTTATAATGAAATCAAGAACCACTTTGCATTCGCCCGATTCCAATCGAATTAGACTAGCAATTTGCCAAAAAATGAACAAACCTGAAGCTATCATGAAATCAAAAATCACTTTTCATTGGCTCGATTCCAATCGAGTTAGACTAACAATTTGCCAAAAACAAACGAACCCGAAGTTATCATGAAATCAAGAACCACTTTTCATTGACTCGATTCCAATCGAATTAGACTAGCAATTCGCCAAAAAATGAACAAACCCAAAGTTATCATGAAATTAGAAACCACTTATCATTGGTTCGATTCCAATCGAATTAGACTAGCAAATCACCAAAAATGAACAAACCCGAAATTTTCTTGAAATCAAGAAACGCTTTTCATTGGCTCAATTCCAATCGAATTAGGGTAGCAATTCGTGAAAAATGAACAAACCCTAAGTTATCATGAAACTGAAAACCACTTTGCATTCGTTCGATTCCTATCGAATTAGACAAGCAATTCGCCAAAGACGAACAAACCCAAAGTTATCAAGAAATCAAAAACCACTTTTTATTGGCTCGATTCCAATCGAATTAGACTAGCAATTTGCCAAAAATAAACAAATCCGCAGTTATCATGAAATCAAGAACCACTTTTCATCGAATCGACTCCAATCGAATTAGACTAGCAATTCCCCAAAAATGAACAAACCCAAAGTTATCACGAAAACAAAAACCACTTATCATTGACTCGATTCCAATCGATTTAGACGAGCAATTCGCCAAAAACGAACAAGCCCGAAATTTTCATGAAGTCAAGAAACTCTTTTCATTGGCTTGATTCCAATCGAATTAGAGTAGCAATTCGCGAAAAACGAACAAAGCCTAAGTTATCATGAAATAAAAAACCACTTTGCATTCGCTCGATTCCAATTGAATTAGACTAGCAATTCGCTAAAAACGAACAAACCCGAAGTTTTCATGAAATCAAAAACCACTTTTCATTGGTTCGATTCCAATCGAATTGGACTAGCAACTCACCAAAAACAAACGAACCCGTAGTTGTTATGAAATGAAGAAACACTTTTCATTGACTCGAGTCCAATCGAATTAGACTAGCAATTCGCCAAAAAAGGAGCAAACCCAAAGTTATCATGAAATCAAAAACCACTTATCATTGGCTCGATTCCAATCGAATTAGAATCGTAATTTGACAAAAATGAACAAACCTAAAATTTTCTTGAAATCAAGAAATGCTTTTTATTGTCTCGATTCCAATCGAATTAGGGTAGCAATTCGCGAAAAATGAACAAAGCCTAAGTTATCATGAATTCGAAAACCACTTTGCATTGCTCGATCCCAATCGAATTAGACAAGCGATTCGTCAAAAATGAACAAACCCGAAGTTATCATGAAATCAAAAATCACTTTTTATTGGCTCGATTCCTATCGAATTAGACTAGCAATTTTATCATGAAATCAAGAACCACTTTTCATTGACTCGATTCCAATCGAATTAGACTAGCAATTCGCCAAAAAATGAACAAACCCAAAGTTATCATGAAATCAAAGACCCCTTATCATTGGCTCGATTCCAATCGAAATGGACTAGCAATTCGTTAAAAACTAACAAACCCGAAGTTTTCATGAAACCGATAAACACATTTCATTGGCTCGATTCCAATCGAATTAGAGTAGCAATACGCGAAAAATGAACAAAGCCTGTGTTATCATGAAATCAAAAACCACTTTGCATTTGCTCGATTCCAATCGAATTAGACTAGCAATTCGCCAAAAAGATCAAATCCGAAGTTATAATGAAATCAAAAACCACTTTTCGTTGGCTCGATTCCAACCGAATTAGACTAGCAATTCGCCAAAAATGAACAAACCTAAAGTTATCATGAAATCAAAAGCCACTTTGCATTTGCTCGATTCCATTCGAATTGGACTAGCAATTCTTCAAAAACGAACAAACCCGAACTTTTCATGAAATCAAGAAACACTTTTTAATGGCTCGATTCCAATCGAATTAGAGTAGCAATTCGCCAAAAATGAACAAACCCTAAGTCGTCATGAAATCAAAAACCACTTTGCATTCACTCGATTCCACTCAAATTAGACTAGCAATTCGCCAAAAACGAACAAACCCGAAGTTATCATGAAATTAAAAACCACTTTTCATTCGTGCGATTCCAATCGAATTAGACTAGCAATTCGCAAAAAACAAACAAACCCGGAGTTATTATGAAATCAAGAACCACTTTTCATTGACTCAATTCCAATCGAATTAGACTAGCAATTTGCCAAAAAATGAACAAAGCCAAAGTTATCATGAAATCAAAAATCACTTATCATTGACTCGATTCCAATCGAATTAGACTAACAATTCGCCAAAAATGAACAAACTCGAAGTTTTAATGAAATCAAGGAACACTTTTCATTGGCTCGATGTCAATCGAATTAGAGTAGCAATTCGCGAAAAATGAACAAACCCCAAGTTATCATGAAATCAAAACCACTTTGCATTCGCTCGATTCCAATCGAATTAGAATAGCAATTTGCCAAAAACGAACAAACCCGAATTTATCATGAATTAAAAAACACTTATCGTTGGCTCGGTTCCAATCGAATTAGACTAGCAATTCGCCAAAAAATTAACAAACCCAAAGTTATCATGAAATAAAAAACCATTTATCATTGACTCGATTCCAATCGAATTAGACTAGCAATTCGCCAAAAAATGAACAAACCCAAAGTTATCTTGAAATCGAAAACCACTTGCCATTGGCTCGATTCCAATCGAATTAGACTAGCAATTCGCCAAAAACGAACAAACCCGAAGTTATCATGAAATCAAGAAACCCTTTTCATTGGCTCGATTCCAATCGAATTAGCGTAGCAATTCGCCCAAAATGAACAAACCCTAAGTTATCATGAAATCAAGAAACACTTTTCATTGGCTCGATTCCAATCGAATTAGACTAGCAATTCGCCAAAAATGAACAAACCCGAAGTTATCATGAAATCAAGAAACACTTTTCATTGACCCGATTCCAATCGAATTAGACATGCAATTCGCCAAAAATGAACAAAGTCGAAGTTATAATGAGATCAAAAACCACTTATCATTGGCTCGATTCCAATCGAAATGGACTAGCAATTCGCCAAAAATGAACAAACTCGAAGTTTTCATGAAATCAAGAAACACTTTTCATTGGCTCAATTCCAATCGAATTAGAGTAGCAATTCGCGAAAAAGGAACAAACGCAAAGTTATCATGAAATCAAAAACCACTTTTCATTGGCTCGATTCCAATCGAATTAGACTAGCAGTTCGCCAAAACGAACAAACCTGAAATTTTCATGAAATCAAGAAACTCTTTTCATTGGCTCGATTCCAATCGAATTAGAGTAGCAATTCGCCAAAAACAAACAAACCCAAAGTTATCATGAAATCAAAAACCTCTTATCATTGGCTCGATTCCAATCGAATTAGACTAGCAATTCGCCAAAAACGAAAAAACCCGAAGTTTTCATGAAATCAAGAAACACTTTTCATTGGCTCGATTCCAATCGAATTAGAGTACCAATTCGCGAAAAATGAACAAACCCTAAGTTATCATGAAATCAAAAATCACTTTGCATTCGCTCGATTCCAATCGAATTAGACTAGCAATTCGCCTAAAACGAACAAACCCGAAGTTATCATGAAATCAAAAACCACTTTTCATTACCTTGATTCTAATCTAATTAGACTTGAAATTCGCCAAAAACGGACAAACACGAAGTTACCATGAAATCAAAGCCACTTTTCGTTGGCTCGTTTCCAAACGAATTAGACTAGCAATTCCCCAAAAACGAACAAACCTAAAGTTATCATGAAATCAGAAACCACTTATCATTGGCTCGATTCCAATCGAATTAGCCTAGCAATTCGCCAAAAACGAACAAACCCGAAATTTTCTTGAAATCAAGAAACGCTTTTCATTGGCTCGATTCCAATCGAATTAGCCTAGCAATTCGCCAAAAACGAACAAACCCGAAATTTTCTTGAAATCAAGAAACGCTTTTCATTGGCTCGATTCCAATCGAATTAGGGTAGCAATTCGCGAAAAATGAACAAACCCTAAGGTATCATGAAATCGAAAACCACTTTGCATTCGCTCGATTCCAATCGAATTAGACTAGAAATTCGCCAAAAATGAACAAACCCGAAGTTATCGTGAAATCAAAAACCACTTTTCATTGACTCGATTCCAATCGAATTAGACTAGCGATTCGCCAAAAGATGAACAAACCCAAAGTTATCATGAAATCAAAAACCACTTATCATTGGCTCGATTCCAATCGAATTGGACTAGCAATTCACCAAAAATGAACAAACCCGAAGTTTTCATGAAATCAAGAAACCCTTTTCATTAGCTCGATTCCAATAAAATTAGAGTAGCAATTCGTGAAAAAGGAACAAACGCAAAGTTATCATTAAATCGAAAACCACTTATCACTGGCTCGATTCTAATCGAATTAGACTAGCAATTCGCCAAAACGAACAAACCTGAAATTTTCATGAAATCAAGAAACTCTTTTCATTGGCTCTATTCCAATCGAATTAGACTAGCAATTTGCCAAAAACAAACAAACCCGAAGTTATCATGAAATAAAAAACCACTTATCATTGGCTCGGTTCCAATCGAATTAGACTGGCAATTCGCCAAAAAATTAACAAACCCGGAGTTATCATTAAATCAAAGACCACTTATCATTGGCTCGATTCCAATCGAATTAGAGTTGCAATTCATGAAAAATAAAAAAACCTTAAGTTATCATGAAATCAAAAACCACTTTGCATTCGCTCGATTCCAATCGAATTAGACTAGCAATTCGTCGAAAATGAACAAACCTGAAGTTATCATGAAATCAAAAACCACTATTAATTACCTCGATTCCAATCTAATTAGACTTGAAATTCGTCAAAAATGGACAAACACGAAGTTACCGTGAAATCAAAGCTACTTTTCATTGGCTCGTTTCCAAACGAATTAGACTAGCAATTCCCCAAAAACGAACAAACCCAATGTTATCATTAAACCAGAAACCACTTTTCACTGGCTCGATTCCAATCGAATTAGATTAGCAATTCCCCAAAAGCGAACGAACTCGAAGTTACAAAAAAAATCAAAAACCAGTTTTCCCTGGCTCGATTCCAATCGAATTAGACAAGCCATTTCCCAAAAATGAACAAACCCGACGTTATCATGAAATCAAAAACCACTTTACATTGGCTCAATTTCAATCGAATTAGACTTGCATGTCACCAAAAACGAACAAACCCGATGTTATCTTGAAATCAAAAACCACTTTTCATTTGCTCGATTCCAATATAATTAGACTAGAAATTCGCAAAAAACGAACAAACACGAAGTTACCGTGAAATCAAAAGCCACTTTTCATTGGCTCTATTCCAATCTAATTAGACTAGCAATTCCCCAAAAACAAACAAACCCAATGTATCATGAAATCAAAACCCACTTTTCATTGGCTCGATTCCAATCGAATTAGATTAGCAATTCGTCAAAAACGAACGAACCCGAGGTTATAAAAAAATCAAAAACCACTTTTCCTTGGCTCGATTACAATCGAATTAGACTAGCAATTCGGCAAAAAGAGCACACCCGAGGTTATCGTGAAATCAAAAACTACTTTTTACTGGCTCAATTCCAATCGAATTATACTAGCAATTTGCCAAAAAATGAACAAACCCGAAGTTATCATGAAATTAAAAATCACTTTTCATTGGCTCAATTCCGATCGAATTAAACTGGCAATTCGCCAAAAACGAACAAACCCGAAGTTATTATGAAATCAAGAACCACTTTTCATTGGCTCGATTCCAATAGAATTAGACTAGGAATTCGCCAAAAAAAGAACAAACCAAAAGTTATCATGAAATCAAAAAGTACTTTTCATTGCCTCGATTCCAATCGAAGTTGACTAGCAATTCGCCAAAAAACGAACAAACCTTTAGTTTTCATGAAATCAAAAACCAATTTTCAATAGCTCGATTCCAATCGAATTAGACTTGCAATTCGCCAAAAATGAACAATCCCGAAGTTATAATGAAATCAAAAATCACTTTTCATTGGCTCGATTCCAATCGAATTAGACTTGCAATTCGCCAAAAAATAAACCAACGTAAAGTTATCATGAAATAAAAAACCACTTATCATTGGCTCGATTCCAATAGAATTAGACTAGCAATTCGCCAAAAATTGAACAAACCCAAAGTTATCGTGAACTCAAAAACCACTTATCATTGTTCGATTCCAATCGAATTAGACTAGCAATTCGCCAAAAACGAACAAACCCGATATTTTAATGAAATCAAGAAACACTTTTCATTGGCTTGATTCCAATCGTATTAGCGTAGCAATTTGCCAAAAACGAACAAAACCTAAGTTATCATGAAATCAAGAAAAACTTTTCATTGGCTCGATTCCAATCGAATTAGACTAGCAATTCACCAAAAACGAAAAAACCCGAAGTTTTCATGAAATCAAGAAACACTTTTCGTTGGCTCGATTCCAAACGAATTAGAGTAGAAATTCGCGAAAAATGAAAAAACCCTAATTTATCATGAAATCAAAAACCGCTTTGCATCCGCTCGATTCCAATCGAATTAGAATAGCAATTAGCCAAAAATGAACAAATCCAAAGTTATCATGAAATCAAAAATCACTTTTCATTGGCTTGATTCCAATCGAATTGACTAGCAATTCGCCAAAAATGAACAAACACGAAGTTATTATGAAATCAAGAACCACTTTTCATTAGCTCGATTCCAATAGAATTAGACTAGCAATTCGCCAAAAAATGAACAAACCCAAAGTTATCATGAAATCAAAAACTACTTTTCATTGCCTCGATTCCAATCGAAGTTGACTAGCAATTCGCCAAAAACGAACAAACCTGTAGTTTTCATGAAATCAAAAACCACTTTTCATTGGCTCGATTCCAACCTAATTAGAGTTGCAATTCGTAAAAAATGAACAAACCCGAACTTATAATTAAATCAAAAATCACTATTCATTGGCTCGGTACCAATCGAATTAGACTAGCAATTAGCCAAAAAATTAACAAACGTAAAGTTATCCTGAAATAAAAAACCACTTATCATTGGCTCGATTCCATTCGAATTAGACTAGCAATTCGCCAAAAAATAAACAAACCCAAAGTTATCATGAAATCAAAAACAACTTATCATTGGCTCAATTCCAATCGAATTAGACTAGCAATTCGCCAAAAACGAACAAACCCGAAGTTTTCATGAAATCAAGAAACACTTTTCATTGGCTCGATTCTAATCGAATTAGCGTAGCAATTCATGAAAAACGAACAAACCCTAATTAATCATGAAATCAAGAAACACTTTTCATTGGCTCGATTCCAAACGAATTAGACTAGCAATTCGCCAAAAATGATAAAACCCGAAGTTATCATGAAATCAAAAACCACTTTTCATTGGCCCGATTCCAATCGAATTAGACTTGCAATTCACCAAAAATGAACATACTCAAAGTAATAATGAAATCAAAAACCACTTATCATTGGCTCGATTCCAGTCGAATTAGACTAGCAATTCACCAAAAAACGAACAAACCTAAAGTTATCATGAAATAAAAAAACCACATACCACTGACTCGATTCCAATCGAATTTGACTAGCAATTCGCCAAAAAAAGGAACAAACCCAAAATTATCATGAAATCCAAAACCACTTATCATTGGCTCGATTCCAATCGAATTTGACTAGCAATTCGCCAAAAAAGGAACAAACCCAAAATTATCATGAAATCCAAAACCACTTATCATTGGCTCGATTCCAATCGAATTTGACTAGCAATTTGCCAAAAACGAACAAACCTGGAGTTTTTGTGAAATCAAAAACCACTTTTCACTATGTCGATTCCAATCGAATTAGGCTAGCAATTCGTCGAAAATGAACAAACCCAAAGTTATCATGAAATCAAAAGTCACTTTTCATTGTCTCGATTCCAATCGAATTAGACTAGCAATTCGCCAAAAATGAACGAACCCGAAGTTATCGTGAAATCAAAAACAACTTTTCATTGGATCAATTCCAATCGAATTAGACTAGCAATTCGCCAAAAATGAACAAACCCGAAGTTATAGTGAATTCAAAAACAACTTTTCATTTGCTCGATTCCAATCGAATCAGACTAGCAATTCTACAAAACAGAACAAACCCGAAGTTATCGTGAAATCAAGAACCTCTTCTCATTGTCTCGATTCCAATCAAATTAGACTAGCAATTCGCAAAAAACGATCAACCCCGAAGTTATCAAGAAGTCCAAAATCACTTTTCATTGGCTCAATTCCAATCCAATTAGACTAGCAATTTGCTAAAAATGATTAAACTCAAAGTTATAATGAAATCAAAAACCACTTATCATTGGCTCGATTACAATCGAATTAGACAAGCAATTCACAAAAAATGAACAAACCCGAAGTTACCATGAGATCAAGAAACACTTTTCATTGGCCCGACTCCAATCGAATTAGATAAGCAATTCGCCAAAAATGAACAAAACGAAGTTATCCTGAAATAAAGAACCACGTTTCATTGGCTCGATTCCAATCGAATTAGACTAGCAATTCGCCAAAAATGAACAATCCCAAAGTTATTGTGTAATCGAAAACCACTTTTCATTGGCTCGATTCCAATCGAACTAGACTAGAAATTCGCCAAAAATGGACAAATACGAAGTTACCGTGAAATCAAAAGTCACTTTTCATTGGCTCGAATCCAATCAAATTAAACTAGCAAGTCGCAAAAAACTAACAAACCCAAAGTTATCTTGAAATGAAAAACCACTTTTCATTATCTCAATTCGAATCTAACTAGACTAGAAATTCGCCAAAAATGAACAAACACGAAGTTACCTTGAAATCAAAAGCCACTTTTCATTGGCTCGATTCCAATTGAATTAGACTAGCAATTCCACAAAAATGAACAAACCAAATTTTAACATGAAATCAAAAACCACTTTTCATTGGCTCGATTCCAATCGAATTAGAGTAGCAATTCACCAAAAATGAACGAACCCGAACTTATAAAAAAATCAAAAACCACTTTTCTTTGGCTCGATTCCATTTGAATTAGACTAGCAATTCGGCTAAAAGAGCACACACGAGGTTATCATGAAATCAAAAGCTACTTTTCATTGGCTTGATTCCAATCGAATTAGACTAGCAATTCGCAAAAAAAGAACAAACCCGAAGTTATCATGAAACCAAGAAACACTTTTCAGTGCCTCGATTCCAATCGAATTAGACAAGCAATTCGTCAAACATGAACAAACCCTAAGTTATTGTGAAATCAAAAACCACTTTTCATTGGCTCGATTCCAATTGAATTAGACTAGAAGTTCGTCAAAAACGAACAAACACGAAGTTACCATGAAATCAAAAGCCACTTTTCATTGGCTCGATTCCAATCGAATTGGACTAGCAATTCCCTAAAAACGTACAAACCCAATGTTATCATGAAATCAAAAACCACTTTTCATTAGCTCGATTCCAATCGAATTAGACTAGCCATTCCACAAAAATGAGCAAACCCGATGTTATCATGAAATCAAAAACCACTTTACATTGGCTCAATTCCAATCGAATTAGACTTGCATGTCACCAAAAACGAATAAACCCGAAGTTATCTTGAAATCAAAAACCGCTTTTCATTAGCTCGATTCCAATATAATTAGACTCGAAATCGCAAAAAACGAACAAGCACGAAGTTATCATGAAATCAAAAGCTACTTTTCATTGGCTCGATTCCAATCGAATTAGACTAGCAATTCCCCAAAAACGAACAAACCCAATGTATCATGAAATCAAAACCCACTTTTCATTGGCTCGATTCCAATCGAATTAGATTAGCAATTCGCCAAAAACGAACGAACCCGAAGTTATAAAAAAATCAAAAACCACTTTTCCTTGGCTCGATTCCAATCGAATTAGACTAGCAATTCGACAAAAAGAGCACACCCGAGGTTATCATGAAATCAAAAACTACTTTTCATTGGCTCAATTCCAATCGAATTATACTAGCAATTTACCAAAAATGAACAAACCCGAAGTTATCATGAAATCAAGAACAACTTTTCATTGGCTCAATTCCAATCGAATTAGACTGGCAATTCCCTAAAAACGAACAAACCCGACGTTATCTTGTAATCAAAAACCACGTTTCATTGGCTCAATTCCAATCGAATTAAACTGGCAATTCGCCAAAAACAAACAAACCCGAAGTTATCATGAAATCAAAAACCACTTTTCATTGGCTCGATTCCAATCGAATTGACTAGCAATTCGCCAAAAATGAACAAACCCGAAGTTAATACGAAATCAAGAACCACTTTTCATTGGCTCGATTCCAATAGAATTAGACTAGGAATTCGCCAAAAAACGAAAAAACCCAAAGTTATCATGAAATCAAAAACCACTTTTCATTGCCTCCATTCCAATCGAAGTTGACTAGCAATTCGCCAAAAAACGAACAAACTTGTATTTTTCATGAAATCAAAAACCAATTTTCAATAGCTCGATTCCAATCGAATTAGACTTGCAATTCGCCAAAAATGAACAATCCCGAAGTTATAATGAAATCAAAAACTACTTTCCATTGGCTCGATTCCAATTGAATTAGACTTGCAATTCGCCAAAAAATGAACCAACATAAAGTAATCGTGAAATAAAAGACCACTTATCATTGGCTCGATTCCAATCGAATTAGACTAGCAATTCGCCAAAAAATGAACAAACCCAAAGTTATCGTGAAATCAAAAACCACTTATCATTGGCTCGATTCCAATCGAATTAGACTAGCAATTCGCCAAAAACGAACAAACCCGAAGTTTTAATGAAATCAAGAAACACTTTTCATTGGCTCGATTCCAATCGAATTAGCGTAGCAATTTGCCAAGAACGAACAAAACCTAAGTTATCATGAAATCAAGAAAAACTTTTCATTGGCTCGATTCCAATCGAATTAGACTAGCAATTCACCAAAAACGAAAAAACCCGAAGTTTTCATGAAATCAAGAAACACTTTTCGTTGGCTCGATTCTAATCGAATTAGCGTAGCAATTTGCCAAAAACGAACAAAACCTAAGTTATCATGAAATCAAGAAAAACTTTTCATTGGCTCGATTCCAATCGAATTAGACTAGCAATTCACCAAAAACGAAAAAACCCGAAGTTTTCATGAAATCAAGTAACACTTTTCGTTGGCTCGATTCCAATCGAATTAGAGTAGCAATTCGCGAAAAATGGAAAAACCCTAAGTTATCATGAAATCAAAAACCACTTTGCATTCGCTCGATTCCAATCAATTTAGAATAGCAATTAGCCAAAAATGAACAAATCCGAAGTTATCATGAAATCAAAAACCACTTTTCATTGGCTCGATTCCAATCGAATTGACTAGCAATTCGCCAAAAATGAACAAACCCGAAGTTAATACGAAATCAAGAACCACTTTTCATTGGCTCGATTCCAATAGAATTAGACTAGGAATTCGCCAAAAAACGAAAAAACCCAAAGCTATCATGAAATCAAAAACCACTTTTCATTGCCTCGATTCCAATCGAAGTTGACTAGCAATTCACCAAAAAGGAACAAACCTGTAGTTTTCATGAAATCAAAAACCACTTTTCATTGGCTCGACTCCAATTGAATTAGACTTGCAATTCACAAAAAATGAAAAAACTCAAACTTATAATTAAATCAAAAATCACTATTCATTGGCTCGGTTCCAATCGAAATAGACTAGCAATTAGCCAAAAAATTAACAAACGTAAAGTTATCCTGAAATAAATAACCACTTATCATTGGCTTGATTCCAATCGAATTAGACTAGCAATTCGCCAAAAAATAAAGAAACCCAAAGTTATCATGAAATCAAAAACCACTTATTATTGGCTCAATTCCAATCGAATTAGACTAGCAATTCGCCAAAAACGAACAAACCCGAAGTTTTCATGAAATCAAGAAACACTTTTCATTGGCTCGATTCTAATCGAATTAGCATAGCAATTCGCCAAAAACGAACAAGCCCTAATTTATCATGAAATCAAGAAACACTTTTCATTGGCTCGATTCCAAACGAATTAGACTAGCAATTCGTCAAAAATGAGCAAACCCGAAGTTATCATGCAATCAAAAACCACTTTTCATTGGCCCGATTCCAATCGAATTAGACTTGCAATTCACCAAAAATGAACAAACCCGAAGTTATAATGAAATCAAAAACCACTTATCATTGGCTCGATTCCAATCGGATTAGACTAGCAATTCACCAAAAAATGAACAAACCTAACGTTATCATGAAATAAAAAACCACTTATCACTGGCTCGATTCCAATTGAATTAGACTAGCAATTCGCCAAAAAAAGGAACAAACCCAAATGAAATAAAAAACCACTTATCATTGGCTCGATTCCAATCGAATTAGACTAGCAATTCGCAAAAAACGAACAAACCCAAATTTTTATCTTGAAATCAAAAACCACTTTTCATTAGCTCGATTCGAATCTAACTAGACTAGAAATTCGCCAAAAACAAACTAACACGAAGTTACCGTGAAATCAAAAGCCACTTTTCATTTGCTCGATTCCAATTGAATTAGACTAGCAATTCCACAAAAACAAACAAACCAAATTTTATCATAAAAATCCACTTTTCATTGGCTCGATTCCAATCAAATTAGAGTAGCAATTCGACAAAAATGAACGAACCCGAAGTTATAAAAAAATCAAAAACCACTTTTCCTTGGCTCGATTCCAATCGAATTAGACTAGCAATTCGGCTAAAAGAGCACACACGAGGTTATCATGAAATCAAAAGCTACTTTTCATTGGCTCGATTCCAATCGAATTAGACTTGCAATTCGGAAAAAACGAAAAAACCTGAAGTTATCATGAAATCAAGAAACACTTTTCATTGCCTCGATTTCAATCGAATTAGACAAGCAATTCGTCAAACATGAACAAACCCTAAGTTATTGTGAAATCAAAAATCACTTTTCATTGGCTCGATTCCAATTGAATTAGACTAGAAATTCGCCAAAAATGAACAAACACGAAGTTACCATGAAATCAAAAGCCGCTTTTCATTAGCTCGATTCCAATCGAATTGGACTAGCAATTCCCCAAAAACGAACAAACCCAATGTTATCATGAAATCAAAAACCACTTTTCATTAGCTCGATTCCAATCGAATTTGAGTAGCGATTCGCCAATAATGAACGAACCCGAAGTTATAAAAAAATCAAAAACCACTTTTCCTTGGCTCGATTCCAATCGAATTAGACTAGCAATTTGCCAAAAATGAACAAACCCGAAGTTATAATGATATCAAAAACCACTTATCATTGGCTCGATTCCAATCGAATTGGACTAGCAATTCCCCAAAAACGAACAAACCCAATGTTATCATGAAATCAAAAACCACTGTTCATTAGCTCGATTCCAATCGAATTGGACTAGCAATTCCCCAAAAACGAACAAACCCAATGTTATCATGAAATCAAAAACCACTGTTCATTAGCTCGATTCCAATCGAATTTGAGTAGCGATTCGCCAATAATGAACGAACCCGAAGTTATAAAAAAATCAAAAACCACTTTTCCTTGGCTCGATTCCAATCGAATTAGACTAGCAATTCGGCTAAAAGAGCGCACAGGAGGTTATCATGAAATCAAAAGCTACTTTTCATTGGCTCGATTCCAATCGAATTGGACTAGCGATTCACCAAAAATGAACAAACCCGAAGTTATAATGATATCAAAAACCACTTATCATTGGCTCGATTCCAATCGAATTAGACTAGCAATTCACCAAAAAACGAACAAACCTAAAGTTATCATGAAATAAAAAAACCAATTATCACTAGCTCGATTCCAATCCAATTAGACTAGCAATTCGCCAAAAAAAGGAACAAACTCAAAGTTATCATGAAATCAAAAACCACTTATCATTGGCTCGATTCCAATCGAATTAGACTAGTAATTCGCCAAAAACGATCAAACCCAAATTTTTATCTTGAAATCAAAAATCACTTTTCATTAGCTCGATTCCAATCTAATTAGACTAGAAATTCGCCGAAAACAAACAAGCACAAAGTTACCATGAAATCAAAAGCCACTTTTCATTGGCTCGAATCCAATCGAGTTAGACTAGCAATTCCCCGAAAACGAACGAACCCAATGTAATCATGAAATCAAAAACCACTTTTCATTGGCTCAATTCCAATCGAATTAGATAAGCAATTCGCAAAAACCAACGAACTCGAAGTTATAAAAAAATCAAAAACCACTTTTTTGTGGCTCGATTCCAATCGAATTAGACTAGCAATTCGGCTAAAAGAGCGCACCCGAGGTTATCATGAAATCAAAAACTACTTTTCATTGGCTCGATTCCAATCGAATTAGACTAGCAATTCGCCGAAAAATTGAACAAACCCAAAGTTATCATGAAATCAAAAACCACTTATCATTGGCTCGATTCCGATCGAATTAGACTTGCAATTCACCAAAAATGAACAAACCCGAAGTTATAATGAAATCAAAAACCACTTATCATTGGCTCGATTCCAATCGAATTAGACTAGCAATTCACCAAAAAATGAACAAACCTAAAGTTATCATGAAATAGAAAAACCACTTATCACTGGCTCGATTCCAATCGAATTAGACTAGCAATTCGCCAAAAAAAGGAACAAACCCAAATGAAATCAAAAACCACTTATCATTGGCTCGATTCCAATCGAATTAGACTAGCAATTCGCCAAAAACGAACATACCCAAATTTTTATCTTGAAATCAAAAACCACTTTTCATTAGCTCGATTCAAATCTTACTAGACTAGAAATTAGCCAAAAACGAACTAACACGAAGTTACCGTGAAATCAAAAGCCACTTTTCATTGGCTCGATTCCAATTCAATTAGACTAGCAATTCCACAAAAACGAACAAACCAAATTTTATCATAAAAAATCCACTTTTCAATGGCTCGATTCCGATCAAATTAGAGTAGCAATTCGACAAAAATGAACAAACCCGAAGTTATAAAAAAATCAAAAACCACTTTTACTTGGCTCGATTCCAATCGAATTAGACTAGCAATTCGGCTAAAAGAGCACACACGAGGTTATCATGAAATCAAAAGCTACTTTTCATTGGCTCGATTCCAATCGAATTAGACTTGCAATTCGGAAAAAATGAACAAACTTGAAGTTATCATGAAATCAAGAAACACTTTCATTGTCTCGATTCCAATCGAATTAGACAAGCAATTCGTCAAACATGAACAAACCCTAAGTTATTGTGAAATCAAAAACCACTTTTCATTGGCTCGATTCCAATTGAATTAGACTAGAAATTCACCAAAAACGAACAAACACGAAGTTACCATGAAATCAAAAGCATCTTTTCATTGGCTCGATTCCAATCGAATTGGACTAGCAATTCCCCAAAAACGAACAAACCCAATGTTATCATGAAATCAAAAACCACTTTTCATTAGCTCGATTCCAATCGAATTTGAGTAGCGATTCGCCAAAAATGAACGAACCGAAGTTATAAAAAAATCAAAAACCACTTTTCCTTGGCTCGATTCCAATCGAATTAGACTAGCAATTCGGCTAAAAGAGCGCACAGGAGGTTATCATGAAATCAAAAGCTACTTTTCATTGGCTCGATTCCAATCGAATTAGACTAGCAATTCGGCTAAAAGAGCGCACAGGAGGTTATCATGAAATCAAAAGCTACTTTTCATTGGCTCGATTCCAATCGAATTGGACTAGCAATTCACCAAAAATGAACAAACCCGAAGTTATAATGAAATCAAAAACCACTTATCATTGGCTCAATTCCAATCGAATTAGACTAGCAATTCACCAAAAAACGAACAAACCTAAAGTGATCATGAAATAAAAAAACCAATTATCACTGGCTCGATTCCAATCCAATTAGACTAGCAATTCGCCAAAAAAAGGAACAAACCCAAAGTTATCATGAAATCAAAAACCACTTATCATTGGCTCGATTCCAATCGAATTAGACTAGCAATTCGGCAAAAACGAACAAACCCAAATTTTTATCTTGAAATCAAAAATCACTTTTCATTAGCTCGATTCCAATCTAATTAGACTAGAAATTCACCTAAAACGAACAAGCACAAAGTTACCATGAAATCAAAAGCCACTTTTCATTGACTCGAATCCAATCGAATTAGACTAGCAATTCCCCAAAAACGAACGAACCCAATGTAATCATGAAATCAAAAATCGCTTTTCATTGGCTCAATTCCAATTGAATTAGATAAGCAATTCGCAAAAAATGAACGAACCCGAAGTTATAAAAAAATCAAAAACCACTTTTTTGTTGCTCGATTCCAATCGAATTAGACTAGCAATTCGGCTAAAAGAGGGCACCTGAGGTTCTCATGTAATCAAAAACTACTTTTCATTGGCTCGATTCCAATCGAATTAGACTAGCAATTCGCCGAAAAATGAACAAACCCAAAGTTATCATGAAATCAAAAACCACTTATAATTGGCTCGATTCCGATCGAATTAGACTAGCAATTCGCCAAAACGAACAAACCCGAAATTTTCATGAAATCAAGAAACTCTTTTCATTGGCTTGATTCCAATCGAATTAGAGTAGCAATTCGCCAAAAAATGAACAAACCCAAAGTTATCATGAAATCAAAAACCACTTTTCATTGGCTCGATTCCAATAGAATGAGACTAGCAATTCGCCAAAAACGAAAAAACTCGAAGTTTTCATGAAATCAAGAAACACTTTTCATTGGCTCGATTCCAATAGAATTAGAGTAGCAATTCGCAAAAAATGAAAAAAACCCTAAGTTATCATGAAATCAAAAACCACTTTGCATTCGCTAGATTCCAATCGAATTAGACTAACAATTTGCCTAAAATGAACAAACTCGAAGTTATCATGAAATCAAAAACCACTATTCATTACCTCGATTCCAATCTAATTAGACTTGAAATTCGCCAAAAATGGACAAACACAAAGTTACCGTGAAATCAAAGCCACTTTTCATTGGCTCGTTTCCAATCGAATTAGACTAGGAATTCCCCAAAAACAAACAAACCCAATGTTATCATGAAATCAAAAATCACTTTTCATTGCCTCGATTCCAATCGAATTAGAGTAGCAATTTGCCAAAAACGAACGAACCTGAAGTTATAAAAAAAATTAAAAACCACTTTTCCTTGGCTCGATTCCAATCGAATTAGACTAGCAATTCCCCAAAAATGAACAAACCCGACGTTATCATGAAATCCAAAACCACTTTACATTGGCTCAATTCCAATCGAATTAGACTTGCAAGTCACCGAAAATGAACAAACCCGAAGTTATCTTGAAATCAAAAACTACTTTTCATTAGCTCGATTCCAATCTAATTAGACTAGAAATTCGCAAAAAAGGAACAAACATGAAGTTACCATTAAATCAAAAGCCACTTTTCATTGGCTCGATTCCAATCGAATTAGACTAGCAATTCCCCAAAAACGAACAAGCCCAATGTATCATGAAATCAAAAACCACTTTTCATTAGCTCGATTCCAATCGAATCAGATTAGCAATTCGCCAAAACCGAACGAACCCGAAGTTATAAAAAAATCAAAAACCATTTTTCCTTGTCTCGATTCCAATCGAATTAGACTAGCAATTCGGCTAAAAGAGCACACCCGAGGTTATCATGAAATCAAAAACTACTTTTCATTGACTCGATTCCAGTCGAATTATACTAACAATTTGCTAAAAATGAACAAACCCGAAGTTATCATGAAATCAAGAACAACTTTTCATTAGCTCGATTCCAATCGAATTAGAATGGCAATTCCCTAAAAACGAACAAACGTGACGTTATCTTCAAATCAAAAACCACTTTTCATTGGCTCAATTCCAATCGAATTAAACTGGCAATTTGCCAAAAAGAGCAAACCCGAAGTTATCATTAAATCAAAAACCACTTTTCATTGGCTCGATTCCAATCGAATTAGACTAGCAATTCGCCAAAAAGGAACAAACCCAAAGTTATCAAGAAATCAAAAACCACTTTTCATTGGCTCGATTCCAATCGAATTAGACTAGCAATTCGCCAAAAACGAACAAACCCGAAGTTATTTTGAAATGAAGAACCACCTTTCATTGGCTCGATTCCAATAGAATTAGACAAGCAATTCACCAAAAAAGGAACAAACCCAAAGTTATCAAGAAATCAAAAACCACTTTTCATTGCCTCGATTCCAATCAAAGTTGACTAGCAATTCGCCAAAAACGAACAAACTTGTAATTTTCATGAAATTAAAAACTACTTATCATTGGCTCAATTCCAATCAAATTAGACTAGCAATTCGCTAAAAAATGAACAAGCCCAAAGTGATAATGAAATCAAAAATCACTTATCATTGGCTCGAATCCAATCGAATTAGACTACTAATTCGCCAAAAACGAACAAACCCGAAATTTTTATGAAATCAAGAAACTATTTTCATTGGCTTGATTCCAATCGAATTAGAGTAGCAATTCGCCAAAAAATGAACAAACCCAAAGTTATCAGGAAATCAAAAAACACTTTTCATATGCTCGATTCCAATCGAATTAGAGTAGCAATTCGCGATAAATGAGCAAACCCAAAGTTATCGTGAAATCCAAAACCACTTTGCATTCGCTCGATTCCAATCGACTTAGACTAGCAATTCGCTAAAAATGAACAAACACGAAGTTATCAGGAAATCAAAAACCACTTTTCATTGGCTCGATTCCAATCGAATTAGACTAGCAATTCGCAAAAACAAACAAACCCGAAGTTATCATGAAATCAAGAACCACTTTTCATTGACTCGATTCCAATCGAATTAGACTAGCAATTCGCTAAAAAATGAACGAACCTAAGTTATCATGATATCAAAAACCACATATCATTGGCTCGATTCCAATCGAATTGCACTAGTAATTCGCCAAAAATGAACAAACCTGAAGTTTTCATGAAATCAAGAAACACTTTTCATTGGCTCGATTCCAATCGAATTAGAGTAGAAATTCACGAAAAACGAACAAACCCTAAGTTATCATGAAATCAAAAACCACTTTGCATTCGCTCGATTAAAATCAATTTAGACTAGCAGTTCACCAAAAACGAACAAACCCGAAGTTATCATGAAATCAAAAACTACTTTTCATTGGCTCGATTCCAATCGAATTAGACTAGCAATTCACCAAAAACAAACAAACCCAAAGTTATCATGAAATCAAGAACCACTTTTCATTGACTCGATTTCAATCGAATTCTCGATTTCAATCGAATTAGACAAGCAATTCGCCAAAAAATGAATAAACCCGAAGTTATCATGAGATCAAACACCACTTATCGTTGGCTCAATTCCAATCGAATTAGACTAGCGATTCGCCAAAAATGAACAAATCGAAAGTTTTCATGAAATCAAGAAAGCCTTTTCATTGGCTCGATTCCAATCGAATTATACTAGCAATTTGGCAAAAACGAACAAACCCGAAATTTTCATGAAATCAAGAAACTCTTTTCATTGGCTCGATTACAATCTATTTAGAGTAGCAATTTGCCTAAAAATGAACAAACCCAAAGTTATCATGAAATCAAAAACCAATTTTCATTCGCTCGATTTCAATCGAATTAGACTAGCAATTTGCCAAAAAGGAACAAACCCGAAGTTATCATGAAATCAAAAACCACTTTTCATTGGCTCGATTCCAATCGAATTAGACTAGCAAGTCGCCAAAAACAAACGAACCCGAAATTATCATGAAATCAAGAACCACTTTTCATTGACTCGATTCCAATCGAATTAGACTAGCAATTTGCCAAAAAATGAACAAACCCAATGTTATCATGAAATCAGAAACCACTTATCATTGGCTTAATTCCAATCGAATTAGATTAGCAATTCGCCAAAAATGAACAAACCCAAAATTTTCTTGAAATCAAGAAACGCTTTTCATTGGCTCGATTCCGATCAAATTAGGGTAGTAATTCACGAAAAATGAACAAACCCTAAGTTATCATGAAATCCAAAACTTCTTTTCATTGGCACGATTCCAATCGAATTAGACTAGAAATTCGCCAAAAACGGACAAACACGAAGTTACCGTGAAATCAGAAGCCACTTTTCATTGGCTCGATTCCAATCGAATTAGATTAGTAATTTCCCAAAAATGAACAAACCCAATGTTATCATGAAATCAAAAACCACTTTTCACTGGCTCGATTCCAATCGAATTAGAGTATCGATTCGCCAAAAATGAACGATCTCGAAGTTATAAAAAAGTCAAAAACTACTTTTCCTTGGTTCGATTCCAATTGAATTAGAATAGCAATTCCCCAAAACGAACAAACCCGAAGTTATCATGAAATCAAAAACCACTTTTCATTGACTCGATTCCAATCGAATTAGACAAGCAATTCGCCAAGAAATGAATAAACCCGAAGTTATCATGAGATCAAACACCACTTATCATTGGCTCGATTCCAATCGAATTAGACTAGCAATTCGCCAAAAATGAACAAACCCAAAGTTTTCATGAAATCAAGAAAGACTTTTCATTGGCTCGATTCCAATCGAATTATACTAGCAATTCGCCAAAAATGAACAAACCCTAAATTTTCATGAAATCAAGAAATTCTTTTCATTGGCTCGATTCCAATCTAATTAGAGTAGCAATTCGCCTAAAAATGAACGAACCCTAAGTTATCATGAAATCAAAAACCACTTTTCATTCCCTCGATTTCAATCGAATTCGACTAGCAATTTGCCAAAAACGAACAAACCCGAAGTCATCATGAAATCAATAACTACTTTTCATTGGCTCGATTTCAATCGAATTAGACTAGCAATTCGTCAAAAATAAACGAAGCCGAAGTTATCATGAAATAAAAAACCACTTATCATTGGCACGATTCCAATCGAATTAGACCAACAATTTGTAAAAAAAATGAACAAACCTAAAGTTATCATGAAATCAAAAACCACTTATATTTGGCTCGATTCCAATCGAATTAGACTAGAAATTCGCCAAAAACGAACAAACCCGAAGTTTTCATGAAATCAAGAAACACTTTTCATTGGCTCGAGAGTAGCTATTCGCGAAAAACGAAGAAACCCCAAGATATCATTAAATCAAAAACAACTTTGCGTTCGCTCGATTCCATAAGAATTAGACTAGCAATTCGCCAAAAACGAACAAACCCGAAGTTACCGTGAAATCAAAAATCACTTTTCATTGGCTTGATCCCGATCGAATTAGACTAGCAATTCGTCAAAAATAAAGAAACCCAAAGTTATCATGAAATAAAAAACCACTTTTCATTGGCTCGATTCCAATCGAATTAGAGTAGCGGTTCGCCAAAAATGAACGAACCCGAAGTTATAAAAAAGTCAAAAACCACTTTTCCTTGGTTCGATTCCAATCGAATTAGAATAGCAAATCCCCAAAACAAACAAACCCGACGTTATCATGAAATCAAAATCAACTTCACATTGGCTCGATTCCAATCGAACTAGACTAGCAAGTCACCAAAAATGAACAAACCCGAAGTTATCTTGAAATCAAAAATCACTTTTCATTAGCTCGATTCCAATCTAATTAGACTAGAAATTCGTCAAAAATGAACAAGCACAAAGTACCAAGAAATCAAAAGCCATTTTTCATTGGCGCGAACCCAATCGAATTAGACTAGCAATTCCCCAAAAACGAACAAACCCAATGTTATCATGAAATCAAAAACCACTTTTCATTGGCTCGATTCCAATCGAATTAGATTAGCAATTCGCAAAAAACGAACGAACCCAAAGTTACAAAAAAATCAAAAACCACTTTTTCATTGCTCGATTCCAATCGAATTAGACTAGCCATTCAGCTAAAAAAGCGCACCCGAGGTTATCATGAAATAAAAAACTACTTTTCATTGGCTCGATTCCAATCAAATTAGACTAGCAATTCACCGAAAAACGAACAAACCCAAAGTTATCATGAAATCAAAAACCGCTTATCATTGGCTCGATTCCAATCGAATTAGACTAGCAATTCGCCAAAACGAACAAACCCAAAATTTTCATGAAATCAAGAAACTCTTTTCACGGGCCTGATTCCAGTCGAATTAGACTAGCAATTCGCCAAAACGAACAAACCCGAAATTTTCATGAAATCAAGAAACTCTTTTCATATGCTCGATTCCAATCGAATTAGAATAGCAATTCGCGAAAAACGAACAAACACGAAGTTATCAGGAAATCAAAAACCACTTTTCATTGGCTCGATTCCAATCGAATTAGACTAACAATTCGCTAAAAACAAACAAACCCGAAGTTATCATGAAATCAAGAACCACTTTTCATTGACTCGATTCCAATCGAATTAGACTAGCAATTCGCCAAAAAATGAACAAACCCAAAGTTATAATGATATCAAAAACCACTTATCCTTGGCTCCATTCCAATCGATTTGGACTAGCAATTTGCCAAAAATGAACAAACTCGAAGTCTTCTTGAAATCAAGAAACACTTTTCATTGGCTCGATTCCAATAGAATTAGAGTAGAAATTCGCAAAAAACGAACAAACCCTAAGTTATCATGAAATCAAAATCCGCTTTGCATTCGCTCGATTCCAATCTAATTAGACTAGCAATTTGCCAAAAACGAACAAACCCGAAGTTATCTTGAAATCAAAAACCACTTTTCATTTGCTCGATTCCAATCGAATTGGACTAGCAATTCGCCAAAAACAAACGAACCCAAAGTTATCATGAAATCAAAAACCACTTATCATTGACTCGATTCCAATCGAATTAGACTAGCAAATCACCAAAAATGAACAAACCTGAAGTTTTCATGAGATCAAACACCACTTATAATTGGCTCGATTCTAATCGAATTAGACTAGCAATTCGCCAAAAACGAACAAACACGAAGTTATCAGGAAATCAAAAACCACTTTTCAATGGCTCGATTCCAATTGAATTCGACTAACAATTCGCCAAAAAATGAACAAACCCTAAGTTATAATGAAATCAAAAACCACATGTCATTGGCTCGATTCCAATCGAATTGGACTACTAATTCGCCAAAAACGAACAAACCTGAAATTTTTATGAAATCAAGAAACTCTTTTCATTGGCTCGATTCCAATCGAATTAGAGTAGCAATTCGCCAAGAAATGAACAAACCCAAAGTTATCAGGAAATCAAAAAACACTTTTCATATGCTCGATTCCAATCGAATTAGAGTAGCAATTCTCGAAAAACGAACAAACCCAAAGTTATCATGAAATCCAAAACCACTTTGCATTCGCTCGATTCCAATCGAATTAGACTGGCAATTTGCCAAAAACGAACAAATATGTAGTTATCAGGAAATGAAAAACCACTTATCATTGGCTCGATTCCAATCGAATTAGACCAGTAATTCGCCAAAAATTAACAAACCCACAGTTATAATGAAATCAAAAACCACTAATCATTGGCTCGATTCCAATCGAATTAGATTAGTAATTCGCAAAAAAATAAACAAACCCAAATTTTATATGAGATCAAGAAACTCTTTTCATTTGCTCGATTCCAATCGTATTAGAGTAGCAATTCGCCAAAAAATGAACAAACCCAAAGTTATCATGAAATCAAAAACCACTTTTCATTCGCTTGATTCCAATCGAATTAGACTAGCAATTTGCCAAGAACGACCAAACCCGAAGTTATCATGAAATCAAAAACCACTTTTCATTGGCTCGATTCCAATCGAATTAGACTAGCAATTCGTCAAAAATAAACAAACCTGAAGTTATCTTGAAATCAAGAACCACTTATCATTGACTCGATTCCAATCGAATTGGACTAGCAATTCGCCAAAAAAGGAACAAACCCAAAGTTATCATGAAATCGAAAACCACTTATCATTGACACAATTCCAATCGAATTGGACTAGTAATTCGCCAAAAAAGAACAAACCCGAAATTTTCATGAAATCAAGAAACACTTTTCATTGGCTCGATTCCAATCGAATTGGACTAGCAATTCGCCAAAAACGAACAAACCCTAAGTTGTCATGAAATCAAAAACCACTTTGCATTCGCTCGATTACAATCAAATTAAACTAGCAATTCACCAAAAATGAACAAACCCGAAGTTATCATGAAATGAATAACCACTTTTTATTGGCTCGATTCCAATCGAATTAGACTAGCAATTCGCCAGAAACAAACAAATCCAAAGTTATTATGAAATCAAGAACCACTTTTCACTGACTCAATTCCAATAGAATTAGACTTGTAATTCGCCAAAAAAATGAACAAACCCAAAGTTATCATAAAATCAAAAAACACTTATCATTGACTCGATTCCAATCGAATTGAACTAGCAATTAGCCAAAATTGAACAAATCCAAAGTTATTATGAAATCAAGAACCACTTTTCATTGACTCGATTCCAATCGAATTGGACTAGCAATTAGCCAAAATTGAACAAATCCAAAGTTATTATGAAATCAAGAACCACTTTTCATTGACTCGATTCCAATCGAATTGGACTAGCAATTAGCCAAAATTGAACAAATCCAAAGTTATTATGAAATCAAGAACCACTTTTCATTGACTCGATTCCAATCGAATTAGACTAGCAATTCACCAAAAATGAACAAACCCGAAGTTATCATGAAATCAAGAACCACTTTTCATTGACTCGATTCCAATCGAATTAGACTAGCAATTCGCCAAAAAATAAACAAACCTAAAGTTATCATGAAATCAGAAACCACTTATCATTGGCTCGATTCCAATCGAATTGGACTAGCAATTAGCCAAAATTGAACAAACCCAAAGTTTTAATGAAATCAAGAAACACTTTTCATTGGCTCGATGTCAATCGAATTGGGGTAGCAATTCGCGAAAAGCGAACAAACCCTAAGTTATCATGAAATCAAAAACCACTTTGCATTCGCGCATTCGCTCGATTCCAATCGAATTAGACTAGCAATTTGCCAAAAACGAACAAACCCAAAGTTATCATGAAATGAATAACCACTTTTCATTGGCTCGATTCCAATTGAATTGGACTAGAAATTCGTCAAAAACGAACAAACTCGAAGTTATCATGAAATCAAAATCCACTTTTCATTGGCTCGATTCCAATTGAATTGGACTAGAAATTCGTCAAAAACGAACAAACTCGAAGTTATCATGAAATCAAAATCCACTTTTCATTGGCTCGATTCCAATTGAATTGGACTAGAAATTCGTCAAAAACGAACAAACTCGAAGTTATCATGAAATCAAAATCCACTTTTCATTGGCTCGATTCCAATTGAATTGGACTAGAAATTCGTCAAAAACGAACAAACTCGAAGTTATCATGAAATCAAAATCCACTTTTCATTGGCTCGATTCCAATTGAATTGGACTAGAAATTCGTCAAAAACGAACAAACCCGAACTTTTCATGAAATCAAGAAACACTTTTCATTGGCTCGATTCCAATCGAATTAGACTAGCAGCTCGTCAAAAACAAACGAACCCGAAGTTATCATGAAATCAAGAACCACTTTTCATTGACTAGATTCCAATGGAATTAGACTAGCAATTTGCCAAAAAATGAACAAACCCAAAGTTATCATGAAATCAGAAACCACTTATCATTGGCTCGATTCCAATCGAATTACACTAGCAATTCGCCAAAAATGAACAAACCCAAAATTTTCTTGAAATCAAGAATTGGCTCGATTCTAGTAGAATTAGGGTAGCAATTCGCGAAAAATGAACAAACCCTAAGTTATCATGAAATCCAAAACCACTTTGCATTCGCTCGATTCCAATCGAATTAGACAAGCAATTTGCCAAAAATGAACAAACCCAAAGTTATCTTGAAATCAAAAACCACTTTTCATTGGCTCGATTCCTATCGAATTGGACTAGCAATTTTATCATGAAATCAAGAACCACTTTTCATTGACTCGATTCCAATCGACTTAGACTAGCAATTCGCCAAAAAGGAACAAACCCAAAGTTATCATGAAATCAAAAACCACTTATGATAGCATGGATTCCAATCGAATTAGACTAGTAATTCGCCAAAAACGAACAAACCCAAAATTTTCATGAAGTCATGAAACTCTTTTCATTCGCTCGATTCCAATCAAAATAGAGTAGCAATTCGTGAAAAATGAACAAAGCCTAAGTTATCATGAAACCGAAAACTACTTTGCGTTCGCTCGATTCCAATCGAATTAGACTAGTCATTCTCCAAAAATGAACAAACCCGGAGCTATCATGAAATCAAAAACCACTTTTCATTGGCTTGATTCCAATAAAATTAGACTAGCAATTCACCAAAAACCAAAAAACCCAAAGTTATTATGAAATCAAGAACCACTTTTCCTTAACTCGATTCCAATCGAATTAGAGTAGCAATTCGTCAAAAAAGGAACAAACCCAAAGTTATCATGAAATCAAAAACCACTTAGCATTGACTCGAAACCAATCGAATTGGACTAGGAATTGGCTAAAAATGAACAAACCAGTAGTTTTAATAAAATCAAGAAACACTTTTCATTGGCTCGATTCCAATCGAATTGGAGTAGCAATTCGCGAAAAACGAACAAACCCCAAGTTATCATGAATTCAAAAACCACTTTGCATTTGCTCGATTCCAATCGAATTAGACTACCAATTCACCAAAAAAGGAACAAACCCGAAGTTATCATGACATCAAAAATAACATTTCATTGGCTCGATTCCAATCGAATTAGACTAACAATTCGCCAAAAACAAACGAACCCGAAGTTATCATGAACTCAAGAACCACTTTTCATTGACTCAATTCCAATCGAATTCGACTAGCAATTCGCCAAAAAATGAACAAACTCAAAGTTATCATGAATTCAGAAACCACTTATCATTGGCTCGACTCCAATCGAATTACACTAGCAATTCACCAAAAACGAACAAACCCGAAATTTTTTTGAAATCAAGAAACGCTTTCTATTGGCTCGATTCAAATAGAATTAGGGTAGCAATTCGCGAAAAATGAACAAAGCCTAAGTTATCATGAAATCAAAAACCACTTTGCATTCGCTCGATTCCAATCGAATTAGACAAGCAATTCGCCAAAAATGAACAAACCCGAAGTTATCATGAAATCAAAAACCACTTTTCATTGGCTCGATTCCAATCGAAATGGACTAGCAGTTCACCAAAAACAAACTAACCCGAAGTTATTATGAAACAAGAAACACTTTTCATTGACTCGATTCTGATCGAATTAGACTAGCAATTCCCCAAAAAAGGAACAAACCTAAAGTTATCGTGAAATCAAAAACCACTTATCATTGGCTCGATTCCAAACGAATTAGTGTCACAATTTGCCAAATACGAACAAACCCAAAATTCTCTTGAAACCAAGAAACGCTTTTCATTGGCTCTATTCCAATCAAATTAGAGTAGCAATTCGCGAAAAATGAACAAACCCTAAGTTATCATGAAATCAAAACCACTTTTCACTGGCTCGATTCCAATCGAATTAGACTAGCAAATTGCCCAAAACGAACAAACCCGAAGTTATCATGAAATCAAGAACTACTTTTCATTGGCTCGATTCCAATCGAATTAGAGTAGCAATTTGCGTAAAACGAACAAACCCTAAGTTATCATGAAATCAAAAACCACTTTGCATTCACTCGATTCCAATCGAATTAGACTAGTAATTCGCCAAAAACGAACAAACCCAAAGTTATCATTAAATCAAAAATCACTTTCGATTGGCTCGATTCCAATCGAATTAGACAAGTAATTTGCCAAAAATAAATGAACTCGAAGTTATGATGAAATCAAGAACCACTTTTCATTGACTCGATTCCAATCGAATTAGACTAAACATTCGCCAAAAAATGAACAAACCCAAAGTTATCATGAAATCAAAAACCACTTATCATTGACAAGATTCCAATCGAATTGGACTAGCAATTCGCCAAAAAGGAACAAACCTAAAGTTATCATGAAATCAAAAACCACTTATGATAGCCTAGATTCTAATCGAATTAGACTAGCAATTCGCCAAAAACGAACAAACCCAAAATTTTCATGAAGTCAAGAAACTCTTTTCATTCGCTCGATTCCAATCAAATTAGAGTAGCAATTCGTGAAAAAATGAACAAAGCCTAAGTTATCATGAAATCAAAAACCACTTTGCATTCGCTCGATTCCAATCGAATTAGACTAGTCGTTCTCCAAAAATGAACAAACCCGAAGTTATCATGAAATCAAAAACCACTTTTCATTGGCTTGATTCCAACCCAATTAGACTAGCAATTCACCAAAAACAAACAAACCCAAAGTTATCATGTAATGAAAAACCACTTACCATCGACTCAATACCAATCGAATTGGACTAGCAATTCGCCAAAAACGAACAAACCTGAAGTTTTAATGAAATCGAGAAACTCTTTTCATTGGCTCGATTCCAATCGAACCAGAGTAGCAATTCGCGAAAAATGAACAAACCCTAGTTTATCATTAAATCAAAAACCACTTTGCATTCGCTCGATTCCAATCGAATTAGACAAACAATTTGCCAAAAGCGAACAAACCCGAAGTTATCATGTAAACAAAAACCGCTTTTCATAGCTCAATTCAAATCGAATTAGACTAGCAATTCGCCAGAAACAAACGAACACGAAGTTACCATAAAATAAAGAACCACTTTTCATTGACTCGATTCCAATCGAATTAGACTAGCAATTCGCCAAAAAATGAACAAACCCAAAGTTATCATGAAATCAGAAACCACTTATCATTGGCTCGATTCCAATTGAGTTAGACTAGCAATTCGCCAAAAACGAACAAACCCGAAATTTTCTTAAAATCAAGAAACGCTTTTCATTGGCTCGATT
>NW_019237182.1:0-10639 GCF_002742605.1 Olea europaea var. sylvestris | reverse complement strand
GAACAAACCCAAAGTTATCTTGAAATCAAAAACCACTTTTCATTGGCTCGATTCCTATCGAATTGGACTAGCAATTTTATCATGAAATCAAGAACCACTTTTCATTGACTCGATTCCAATCGAATTAGACTAGCAATTCACCAAAAAAGGAACAAACCTGAAGTTATCTTGAAATCAAGAACCACTTTTCATTGACTCGATTCCAATCGAATTAGACTAGCAATTCACCAAAAAAAGGAACAAACTCAAAGTTATCATGAAATCAAAAAACACTTATTGTTGGCTCGATTCCAATTGAATTGGACTAGAAATTCGTCAAAAACGAACAAACCCGAACTTTTCATGAAATCAAGAAACACTTTTCATTGGCTCGATTCCAATCGAATTAGACTAGCAGTTCGCCAAAAACAAACGAACCCGAAGTTATCATGAAATCAAGAACCACTTTTCATTGACTAGATTCCAATCGAATTAGACTAGCAATTTGCCAAAAAATGAACAAACCCAAAGTTATCATGAAATCAGAAACCACTTATCATTGGCTCGATTCCAGTCGAATTACACAAGCAATTCGCCAAAAACGAACAAACACAAAATTTTCTTGAAATCAAGAAATGCTTTTCATTGGCTCGATTCTAGTAGAATTAGGGTAGCAATTCGCGAAAAATGAACAAACCCTAAGTTATCATGAAATCCAAAACCACTTTGCATTCGCTCAATTCCAATCGAATTAGACAAGCAATTTGCCAAAAACGAACAAACCCAAAGTTATCTTGAAATCAAAAACCACTTTTCATTGGCTCGATTCCTATCGAATTGGACTAGCAATTTTATCATGAAATCAAGAACCACTTTTCATTGACTCGATTCCAATCGACTTAGACTAGCAATTCGCCAAAAAGGAACAAACCCAAAGTTATCATGAAATCAAAAACCACTTATGATAGCCTGGATTCCAATCGAATTAGACTAGTAATTCGCCAAAAACGAACAAACCCAAAATTTTCATGAAGTCATGAAACTCTTTTCATTCGCTCGATTCCAATCAAATTAGAGTAGCAATTCGCGAAAAATGAACAAAGCCTAAGTTATCATGAAACCGAAAACCACTTTGCGTTCGCTCGATTCCAATCGAATTAGACTAGTCATTCTCCAAAAATGAACAAACCCGGAGCTATCATGAAATCAAAAACCACTTTTCATTGGCTTGATTCCAATAAAATTAGACTAGCAATTCACCAAAAACCAAAAAACCCAAAGTTATTATGAAATCAAGAACCACTTTTCCTTAACTCGATTCCAATCGAATTAGACTAGCAATTCGTCAAAAAAGGAACAAACCCAAAGTTAACATGAAATCAAAAACCACTTATCATTGACTCGAAACCAATCGAATTGGACTAGCAATTGGCTAAAAATGAACAAACCCGTAGTTTTAATAAAATCAAGAAACACTTTTCATTGGCTCGATTCCAATCGAATTGGAGTAGCAATTCGCGAAAAACGAACAAACCCCAAGTTATCATGAATTCAAAAACCACTTTGCATTTGCTCGATTCCAATCGAATTAGACTACCAATTCACCAAAAAAGGAAAAACCCGAAGTTATCATGACATCAAAAATCACATTTCATTGGCTCGATTCCAATCGAATTAGACTAACAATTCGCCAAAAACAAACGAACTCGAAGTTATCATGAACTCAAGAACCACTTTTCATTGACTCAATTCCAATCGAATTCGACTAGCAATTCGCCAAAAAATGAACAAACTCAAAGTTATCATGAATTCAGAAACCACTTATCATTGGCTCGACTCCAATCGAATTACACTAGCAATTCACCAAAAACGAACAAACCCGAAATTTTTTTGAAATCAAGAAACGCTTTCTATTGGCTCGATTCAAATAGAATTAGGGTAGCAATTCGCGAAAAATGAACAAAGCCTAAGTTATCATGAAATCAAAAACCACTTTGCATTCGCTCGATTCCAATCGAATTAGACAAGCAATTCGCCAAAAATGAACAAACCCGAAGTTATCATGAAATCAAAAACCACTTTTCATTGGCTCGATTCCAATCGAAATGGACTAGCAGTTCACCAAAAACAAACGAACCCGAAGTTATTATGAAATAAGAAACACTTTTCATTGACTCGATTCTGATCGAATTAGACTAGCAATTCGCCAAAAAAGGAACAAACCCAAAGTTATCGTGAAATCAAAAACCACTTATCATTGGCTCGATTCCAAACGAATTAGAGTCACAATTTGCCAAATACGAACAAACCCAAAATTCTCTTGAAACCAAGAAACGCTTTTCATTGGCTCTATTCCAATCAAATTAGAGTAGCAATTCGCGAAAAATGAACAAACCCTAAGTTATCATGAAATCAAAACCACTTTTCACTGGCTCGATTCCAATCGAATTAGACTAGCAAATTGCCCAAAACGAACAAACCCGAAGTTATCATGAAATCAAGAACTACTTTTCATTGGCTCGATTCCAATCGAATTAGAGTAGCAATTTGCGTAAAACGAAAAAACCCTAAGTTATCATGAAATCAAAAACCACTTTGCATTCACTCGATTCCAATCGAATTAGACTAGTAATTCGCCAAAAATGAACAAACCCAAAGTTATCATTAAATCAAAAATCACTTTCGATTGGCTCGATTCCAATCGAATTAGACAAGTAATTCGCCAAAAATAAATGAACCCGAAGTTATGATGAAATCAAGAACCACTTTTCATTGACTCGATTCCAATCGAATTAGACTAAACATTCGCCAAAAAATGAACAAACCCAAAGTTATCATGAAATCGAAAACCACTTATCATTGACAAGATTCCAATCGAATTGGACTAGCAATTCACCAAAAAGGAACAAACCTAAAGTTATCATGAAATCAAAAACCACTTATGATAGCCTAGATTCTAATCGAATTAGACTAGCAATTCGCCAAAAACGAACAAACCCAAAATTTTCATGAAGTCAAGAAACTCTTTTCATTCGCTCGATTCCAATCAAATTAGAGTAGCAATTCGTGAAAAAATGAACAAAGCCTAAGTTATCATGAAATCAAAAACCACTTTGCATTCGCTCGATTCCAATCGAATTAGACTAGTCGTTCTCCAAAAATGAACAAACCCGAAGTTATCATGAAATCAAAAACCACTTTTCATTGGCTTGATTCCAATCCAATTACACTAGCAATTCACCAAAAACAAACAAACCCAAAGTTATCATGAAATGAAAAACCACTTACCATCGACTCAATACCAATCGAATTGGACCAGCAATTCGCCAAAAATGAACAAACCCGAAGTTTTAATGAAATCGAGAAACTCATTTCATTGGCTCGATTCCAATCGAACCAGAGTAGCAATTCGCGAAAAATGAACAAACCCTAGTTTATCATTAAATCAAAAACCACTTTGCATTCGCTCGATTCCAATCGAATTAGACTAACAATTTGACAAAAGCGAACAAACCCGAAGTTATCATGTAAACAAAAACCGCTTTTCATAGCTCAATTCAAATCGAATTAGACTAGCAATTCGCCAGAAACAAACGAACCCGAAGTTACCATAAAATAAAGAACCACTTTTCATTGACTCGATTCCAATCGAATTAGACTAGCAATTCGCCAAAAACGAACATACCCGAAATTTTCTTAAAATCAAGAAACGCTTTTCATTGGCTCGATTCCAATCGAATGAGGGTAGCAATTCACGAAAAATGAACAAACCCGAAGTTATCATAAATTCGAAAACCACTTTGCATTCGCTCGATTACAATCGACTTAGACAAGCAATTTGCTAAAGACGAACAAACCCGAAGTTACCATGAAATCAAAAACCACCTTTCATTGGCTCCATTCCAATCGAATTAGATTAGCAATTCGCCAAAGACAAACCAACCCGAAGTTATCATGAAAGCAAGAACCACTTTTCATTGACTCGATTCCAATCGAATTAGACTAGCAATTGGCCAAAGACGAACAAACCCAAAGTTATCATGAAATCAAAAACCACATATGATTGGCTGGATTACAATCGAATTAGACTAGAAATTCGCCAAAAACAAACAAACCCAAAATTTTCATGAAGTCAAGAAACTCTTTTCATTGGCTCGATTCCAATCAAATTAGAGTAGCAATTCGCTAAAAACGAACAAAGCCCAAGTTATCATGAAATCAAAAATCACTTTGCATCAGCTCGATTCCAATCGAATTAGACTAGCAATTCGTCAAAAATGAACAAAGCCGAAGTTATCATGAAATCAAGAAACACTTTTCATTGACTCGTTTCCAATCGAATTAGACTAGCAATTCGCCAAAAAATGAACAAGCCCAAAGTTATCGTGAAATCAAAAATGACTTATCATTCGTTCGATTCCAATCGAATTAGACAAGCAATTCGCCAGAAATGAACAAACCCGAAATTTTGATGAAATCAAGAAACTCTTTTCATTGGCTCGATTCCAATCGAATTAGAGCAGCAATTCGCGAAAAATGAACAAGCCCTAATTTATCATGAAATCGAAAACCACTTTGCATTCGCTCGATTCCAATCGAATTAGACTAAAAATTTGCCAAAAATGAACAAACTCGAAGTTATCATGAAATCAAAAACCACTTTTCATTGGCTCAATCCCAATCGAATTAGACTAGCAATTCGCCAAAAACAATCAAACCCGAAGTCATCATGAAATTAAGAACCACTTTTCATTGACTCGGTTCCAATCGAATTAGACTAGCAATTCGCCAAAAAATGAACAAACCCAAAGTTATCACGAAATCAAAAAGCACTTATCATTGGCTCGATTCCAATCGAATTGGACTAGCAATTCGCCAAAAATGAACAAACCCGAAGTTTTCATGAAATCAAGAAACAATTTTCATTGGCTCGATTCCAATCGAATTAGAGTAGCAATTCACGAAAAACGAACATAACCTAAGTTACATGAAATCAAAAACCACTTTGCATTCGCTCGATTCCAATCGAGTTAGACTAGCAATTCGCCAAAAATGAACAAACCCGAAGTTATCATGAAATTAAGAACCACTTTTCATTGACTCGATTCCAATCGAATTCGACTAGCAATTCGCCAAAAAATGAACAAACCTAAAGTTATCGTGAGATCAAAAAACACTTATCATTGGTTCGATTCCAATCGAATTAGACTAGCAATTCGCCAAAAACAAACAAACCCGAAATTTTCATGAAGACAAGAAACACTTTTCATTGGCTCGATTCCAATCGAATTAGACTAGCAATTCGCCAAAAAGGGAACAAATCCAAAGTTATCACGAAATCAAAAAGCACTTATCATTGGCTCGATTCCAATCGAATTAGACTAGCAATTCGCCAAAAACAAACAAACCCGAAATTTTCATGAAATCAAGAAACACTTTTCATTGGCTCGATTCCAATCGAATTCGACTAGCAATTCGCCAAAAAATGAACAAACCCAAAGTTATCATGGAATGAAAAAGCACTTATCATTGGCTCGATTCCAATCGAATTGGACTTGCAATTCGTCAAAAACGAACAAACCCGAAGTTATCATGAAATCAAGAACCGTTTTTCATTGACTCGATTCCAATCGAATTAGACTAACAATTCGACAAAAAATGAACAAACCCAAAGTTATCATGAAATCAGAAACAACTTATCATTGGCTCGATTCCAATCGAATTATACTAGCAATTCGCCAAAAACGAACAAACCCGAAATTTTCTTGAAATCAAGAAACACCTTTCATTGGCTTGATTCCAATCGAATTAGGGTAGTAATTCGCAAAAAATGAACAAACCCTAAGTTATCATGAAATTGAAAACCCCTTTGCATTCGCTCGATTCCAATCGAATTAGACAAGCAATTTGCCAAAGACGAACAAACCCGAAGTTACCATGAAATCAAAAACCACTATTCATTGGCTCGATTCCTATCGAATTGGACTAGCAATTTTATCATAAAATCAAGAACCACTTTTCGTTGACTCGATTCCAATCGACTTAGACTAGCAATTCGCCAAAAAGGAACAAACCTAAAGTTATCATGAAATCAAAAACCACTTATGACAGCCTAGATTCTAATCGAATTAGACTAGCAATTCGCCAAAAACGAACAAACCCAAAATTTTCATGAAGTCAAGAAACTCTTTTCATTCGCTCGATACCAATCGAATTAGAGTAGCAATTCGCCTAAAAATGAACGAACCCTAAGTTATCATGAAATCAAAAACCACTTTTCATTCCCTCAATTTCAATCGAATTCGACTAGCAATTTGCCAAAAAACGAACAAACCCGAAGTCATCATGAAATCAATAACTACTTTTCATTGGCTCGATTTCAATCGAATTAGACAAGCAATTGGTCAAAAATAAACGAAGCCGAAGTTATCATGAAATAAAAAACCACTTATCATTGGCACGATTCCAATCGAATTAGACCAACAATTCGTAAAAAAAATGAACAAACCTAAAGTTATCATGAAATCAAAAACCACTTATATTTGGCTCGATTCCAATCGAATTAGACTAGAAATTCGCCAAAAACGAACAAACCCGAAGTTTTCATGAAATCAAGAAACACTTTTCATTGGCTCGAGAGTAGCTATCCGCGAAAAACGAAGAAACCCCAAGATATCATTAAATCAAAAACAACTTTGCGTTCGCTCGATTCCATTCGAATTAGACTAGCAATTCGCCAAAAACGAACAAACCCAAAGTTACCGTGAAATCAAAAATCACTTTTCATTGGCTTGATCCCGATCGAATTAGACTAGCAATTCGTCAAAAATAAAGAAACCCAAAGTTATCATGAAATAAAAAACCACTTTTCATTGGCTCGATTCCAATCGAATTAGAGTAGCGGTTCGCCAAAAATGAACGAACCCGAAGTTATAAAAAAGTCAAAAACCACTTTTCCTTGGCTCGATTCCAATCGAATTAGAACAGCAATTCCCTTAAACAAACAAACCCGACGTTATCATGAAATCAAAATCCACTTCACATTGGCTCGATTCCAATCGAACTAGACTAGCAAGTCACCAAAAATGAACAAACCCGAAGTTATCTTGAAATCAAAAATCACTTTTCATTAGCTCGATTCCAATCTAATTAGACTAGAAATTCGTCAAAAATGAACAAGCACAAAGTACCAAGAAATCAAAAGCCATTTTTCATTGGCGCGAACCCAATCGAATTAGACTAGCAATTCCCCAAAAACGAACAAACCCAATGTTATCATGAAATCAAAAACCACTTTTCATTGGCTCGATTCCAATCGAATTAGATTAGCAATTCGCAAAAAATGAACGAACCCGAAGTTACAAAAAAATCAAAAACCACTTTTTCATTGCTCGATTCCAATCGAATTAGACTAGCCATTCAACTAAAAAAGCGCACCCGAGGTTATCATGAAATAAAAAACTACTTTTCATTGGCTTGATTCCAATCGAATTAGACTAGCAATTCACCGAAAAACGAACAAACCCAAAGTTATCATGAAATCAAAAACCGCTTATCATTGGCTCGATTCCAATCGAATTAGACTAGCAATTCGCCAAAACGAACAAACCCAAAATTTTCATGAAATCAAGAAACTCTTTTCACGGGCCTGATTCCAGTCGAATTAGACTAGCAATTCGCCAAAACGAACAAACCCGAAATTTTCATGAAATCAAGAAACTCTTTTCATATGCTCGATTCCAATCGAATTAGAATAGCAATTCGCGAAAAACGAACAAACACGAAGTTATCAGGAAATCAAAAACCACTTTTCATTGGCTCGATTCCAATCGAATTAGACTAACAATTCGCTAAAAACAAACAAACCCGAAGTTATCATGAAATCAAGAACCACTTTTCATTGACTCGATTCCAATCGAATTAGACTAGCAATTCGCCAAAAAATGAACAAACCCAAAGTTATAATGATATCAAAAACCACTTATCGTTGGCTCCATTCCAATCGATTTGGACTAGCAATTTGCCAAAAATGAACAAACCCGAAGTCTTCTTGAAATCAAGAAACACTTTTCATTGGCTCGATTCCAATAGAATTAGAGTAGAAATTCGCAAAAAACGAACAAACCCTAAGTTATCATGAAATCAAAATCCGCTTTGCATTCGCTCGATTCCAATCTAATTAGACTAGCAATTTGCCAAAAACGAACAAACCCGAAGTTATCTTGAAATCAAAAACCACTTTTCATTTGCTCGATTCCAATCGAATTGGACTAGCAATTCGCCAAAAACAAACGAACCCGAAGTATCATGAAATCAAAAACCACTTATCATTGACTCGATTCCAATCGAATTAGACTAGCAAATCACCAAAAATGAACAAACTTGAAGTTTTCATGAGATCAAACACCACTTATAATTGGCTCGATTCCAATCGAATTAGACTAGCAATTCGCCAAAAACGAACAAACACGAAGTTATCAGGAAATCAAAAACCACTTTTCATTGGCTCGATTCCAATTGAATTCGACTAACAATTCGCCAAAAAATGAACAAACCCTAAGTTATAATGAAATCAAAAACCACTTATCATTGGCTCGATTCCAATCGAATTGGACTACTAATTCGCCAAAAACGAACAAACCCAAAATTTTTATGAAATCAAGAAACTCTTTTCATTGGCTCGATTCCAATCGAATTAGAGTAGCAATTCGCCAAGAAATGAACAAACCCAAAGTTGTCAGGAAATCAAAAAACACTTTTCATATGCTCGATTCCAATCGAATTAGAGTAGCAATTCTCGAAAAACGAACAAACCCAAAGTTATCATGAAATCCAAAACCACTTTGCATTCGCTCGATTCCAATCGAATTAGACTGGCAATTTGCCAAAAACGAACAAACATGTAGTTATCAGGAAATGAAAAACCACTTATCATTGGCTCGATTCCAATCGAATTAGACCAGTAATTCGCCAAAAATTAACAAACCCACAGTTATAATGAAATCAAAAACCACTAATCATTGGCGCGATTCCAATCGAATTAGATTAGTAATTCGCAAAAAAATAAACAAACCCAAATTTTATATGAGATCAAGAAACTCTTTTCATTTGCTCGATTCCAATCGTATTAGAGTAGCAATTCGCCAAAAAATGAACAAACCCAAAGTTATCATGAAATCAAAAACCACTTTTCATTCGCTTGATTCCAATCGAATTAGACTAGCAATTTGCCAAGAACGACCAAACCCGAAGTTATCATGAAATCAAAAACCACTTTTCATTGGCTCGATTCCAATCGAATTAGACTAGCAATTCGTCAAAAATAAACAAACCTGAAGTTATCTTGAAATCAAGAACCACTTATCATTGACTCGATTCCAATCGAATTGGACTAGCAATTCGCCAAAAAAGGAACAAACCCAAAGTTATCATGAAATCGAAAACCACTTATCATTGACACAATTCCAATCGAATTGGACTAGTAATTCGCCAAAAAAGAACAAACCCGAAATTTTCATGAAATCAAGAAACACTTTTCATTGGCTCGATTCCAATCGAATTGGACTAGCAATTTGCCAAAAACGAACAAACCCTAAGTTGTCATGAAATCAAAAACCACTTTGCATTCGCTCGATTACAATCAAATTAAACTAGCAATTCACCAAAAATGAACAAACCCGAAGTTATCATGAAATGAATAGCCACTTTTTATTGGCTCGATTCCAATCGAATTAGACTAGCAATTCGCCAGAAACAAACAAATCCAAAGTTATTATGAAATCAAGAACCACTTTTCACTGACTCAATTCCAATAGAATTAGACTAGCAATTCGCCAAAAAATGAACAAACCCAAAGTTATCATAAAATCAAAAAACACTTATCATTGACTCGATTCCAATCGAATTGAACTAGCAATTAGCCAAAATTGAACAAATCCAAAGTTATTATGAAATCAAGAAACACTTTTCATTGGCTCGATGTCAATGGAATTAGACTAGCAATTCGCCAAAAAATGAACAAACCCTAAGTTATCATGAAATCAAAAACCACTTATCATTGACTCGATTCCAATCGAATTGGACTAGCAATTAGCCAAAATTGAACAAACCCGAAGTTTTAATGAAATCAAGAAACACTTTTCATTGACTCGATTCCAATCGAATGAGACAGTAGTTCGCCAAAAACAAACGAACCCGAAGTTATCATGAAATCAAGAACCACTTTTCATTGACTCGATTCCAATCGAATTAGACTAGCAATTCGCCAAAAAATAAACAAACCCAAAGTTATCATGAAATCAAGAACCACTTTTCATTGACTCGATTCCAATCGAATTAGACTAGCAATTCGCCAAAAAATAAACAAACCCAAAGTTATCATGAAATCAGAAACCACTTATCATTGGCTCGATTCCAATCGAATTAGACTAGCAATTAGCCAAAATTGAATAAACCCGAAGTTTTAATGAAATCAAGAAACACTTTTCATTGGCTCGATGTCAATCGAATTAGAGTAGCAATTCGCGAAAAGCGAACAAACCCTAAGTTATCATGAAATCAAAAACCACTTTGCATTTGCGCATTCGCTCGATTCCAATCGAATTAGACTAGCAATTTGCCAAAAACGAACAAACCCAAAGTTATCATGAAATGAATAACC
>NW_019237181.1:0-2036 GCF_002742605.1 Olea europaea var. sylvestris | reverse complement strand
TGGTGGTTTATTCACTTCATTTTAGTTACAACACTGGGATCAGTTTTTAGCCTAAGTTTAAAAATTCATCCAGGCCTAAATACTTGGATTGGACTTTTGCGCCACCGATGGTGGATGATCGGCCGGCCCACCATTAATAAGAAGCTCATTTTGATTCACTAGAAAAAGAATGGACGAGTTTCTTTTGATTGGGTATGGCTTCAACTATTTGGTCCCGAGGTAAGGAATAACCAGTTGTTTTGAGGTGATTCTAGTTGGAGATGATAGCCATATGAGTTATCTATCTCTTGGATTCTGAACCACGAACTTTGGATGTGTAAATCTTAAGTTATGAACGTTTTTCCGAGAGCTGCCAGAAAGTACCCGAGAACAAATAGATCCGATTTTGAAAATATTTACACCAAACTATCGATTGAATTTGTACACGAAATTTTAACCTGAAATTCTCCTAGGTATACGATGTCTACAGTTTAAATTTTGTATTTGTTTTAGTTGTTGAACGAGATTTATTTCAAAAAGTCGTACAAGTTGAAAATCCAAAATTTTCTAAATAAAATTTCTTTAATCCTCTGACAAGTTCTCTGAAGTCTTAATGCTTTTAGTACAAGTTAAATTTTCGCATTTTATGATCTATTTATGTAGAGTTTTACAAATTTAAAGTCTTTGTAATATCACGAGCCCCAGAGCTTGGGGCATTACCGCTTGGTATTAGAGTGCGATTTACCTTTCTCTAGACTTGCGAAACAAAAATTTTATTCCAAAAACCTAGGAACTGTGTGTTAAATAAATTATTTTCTTACCATCATGCCTACCATTGTCTTAAATCGCCAGATTTTGAGGTAAATAAAGTTTCAAGAAATTTATGTTATGCTATGGTATTTGAAAATGTTTATGGGTGATTGTTTCCATTTAAATCATGAGAATTTATATTTAAAACAATCAAGTTCAAGAATATGACTGAAATATTTTTGAGTTTTGAGAACATAACTAAATTATGAATGTCCATTCAAGTCCTCGAAAATGATATAAGAAACTCACCTATTTGGACTTTATATAATTGATTTGGTACAGATGGCACGGACTAAGAGGACATGTAGGAAAACATGTTCAATGATGCCTGGTCGATATGAGATTGTGAGGCAGTGCGAGGAGTATCAGTGGAATCCGATGCATAATATGGGTCAGAACATTAGGGAGATGTTAGTAAGTGGAGAGAGGTGAAGCAACTAGGACATATGATCACTGGTCGTTGGGCCACCCGTCTCCTTATTGGTACCTTGCCAGAAGAATGGCTAGAGATGACCGAATCAATTTACAATTATTTGTGATTAGTAGCCATACCCACTTTGCCTCGGGAGATTGAATATGTGATCTTCTGCACAGAGTTAACGGCATAGTGGGAGCAGGCCCGAGATAATGTGCTTGCAAATCCTGAGGGTGATAGAGTACTTACTGAGATGTACATTCGTGAGGATGCACCCCTACCTATTTCAGAAGATGAGTCGTAACCTTCTAAGAAATTTAGGTTTCATGGAGACTGGATTGATGATGGTGATGATGATGATGTTAAGAAGGATTAGTGCTAGGGATTTTTTGTAGATTTTATTAGGTTTAGATCATGCCAATGTCGAGTAGGATTTTCTTTTGCTTTTCAGTCGATTAGTACCAGACATTCTTTCATTGATTGTATTTTCTATAAAGGACTTAGTTAATAATAAAATTGGTTCTCTTCTAATTGTAGCTTCACATTTTACTGTGCAATGTTTTATTTTGTGATTTTCCTAAAGATTACAAACTTATTCCATATTTGTATGAAAGAAATGGCACCAATATCACATACGAGAGCAATTAGAGAATTGAAACAAGAAGTAGAAGAAATGAGATGGGTCTTAATGGCACAATCTACTTCGGTAGCACCAGTGGCACCGACCGGACAAGATATACAGGCAATGCCACCCATCACAACACAATCTGCCCCCATATTTCCCCCACTCCAGCACTAGAGGAATGGCTTCGCACAATTGAGAAGATCTTTC
>NW_019237180.1:0-2036 GCF_002742605.1 Olea europaea var. sylvestris | reverse complement strand
GAAGAGACAGAAAAATGCATTTTGAAAAAAATGGGTACCAAACCGGCCTAAAACTGTGGTGCGTAGCAAGAGATCAGAGTTTGTTTTGTCAATTTTACCCCCGCCCAATTCCCTGAATGACCTCCTCCCCTAATCGAAGCGAAGAGCCGGCAGAGACGACTGCAGAGGAGCTTCGTCTATCTCACTGTTGACGATTACACACAGCACACACAAATTTACCGATCCGATGAAATTGTGAAAATTTGTTGTGGAAAGAAAGTTATTGTTAGGAATGATGACTCGATCTTCTTCTGGATCTAGAATTAACATCGAAACGAGTACCAAAAAACTCGAAGTCGATAATCGAATCTCGCTCCGGTTCTACTACCGAATCGCCGATAATATCCTCAAGCAGGTACTGTCAATTCACACGATCAATGTTTGTGTATATGTTATTTATGTACACGAGGAAGATTTTGTTAGAATTTATATGGATGATATGTTTTTATTGTTTATTAATGTATCTTTTTTTCTTTTCAATTTTTTTTTAAATTCCATTGTTTTTTTCTCCTACGGCAGAGGAAATTGAAATTGTTACTTGTTGATTGTTCTAATGTAGTATCCGATTGTAATAAGTTTGGGCTTTCTTGGTGAATACATTTCATGATTGGAACATCTTCCAACTGTTTTTCCCCTTTTTAATTACTTGGTATAATGACGAAGCTCTCCTGCACTGCTTAAGGTGGCTGTTGTTCTATTGTTTGATTTTCTTATGAACAAAAGAAGGTATGTGGGTAGTCCTGTCCGATATTTTTACGTGTTTTCTTCTAGTATCCTTTTATGTAAACATTAGTTGCGTGTACGTGAAAGAATAAGGGAAACTAGAGAATTGGCAAAAACTAAACTAACCATGAAGAAACCAACTTTGCTAGACTTATTTTTAGTGCATTATTCTAATACCCCAAGGTTGAGTCATTGAGACAAAACAGCTATTGTAATTTTCTCATCTCGATGTTAAATTTTCCTGAAGTTATCTGGTTCTCCGCCATTATATTATTTTTCCTTCTTTCAATAAATTTAACCTGTAAATTTTTTACTTCAAAAACAGAGAATCTAAAATTAAGTGTGGGGTTCAGACTTTAGTTGCGGGGTTCTTTAACTGAGTGCCTTGCCTCCATCTTCGTGTCGTTTCTCATTTAATTCTTTAATTTTTATTCCAATCAAGTAACACATATTTTGGATGACATTCAATTGTTTTGTTTAATAGGAACTTATTTAGGTTAACTAAGTACTAATTCCTTTAGAAATGGATAATTACTTTGTTTACTAAAGTAACAAAACTACACCAAATCATATTATTCCTTATTGAGAGACATTGCTAGTGGTGCCTTCAGCCCCACTTCTATCCAGTAATATCAACTTCATTATTCAGGAAGTTTTCTTTTATCTGTGTACAAATATGCAACCACATGTGAAAAAATTAGACAATGCACGAACAACAATTAACAAGTCCCCAAACTAAGCTACTTTGCCACTTGTCGAAGGAGATGTTATTAGCATTTGCAAATAGTTAAAGTTGATTGTTCAAGGAATGAGAAAACTTAACTAACAAAGCTATATCACAAATGTGTTTGTTTCTTTTGTCCATTCTTGTTTTACATCAAAGCCATTTAATGCTCTCATCCTAGCCTTGCTGTATTAGTCGTTTTTTATTTTTATTTTTTCGAGGACTGAGTATCTCTTTTAGCCAATTGACATTTTATGTTAATATATCAATACAAAAAAAAATTTCTTGGTCAAGCCTTGGGTTTGCTTCCCAATGGTCACCAGTTCGAGTCCCCTTACGGCTATTGAGGCTAGAACTCGGCTGTAAACTTCACGCCTCGTGGGATTAGTCGAGGTGCGTGTAAGTTGGCTCGGACACTCACGGCCATAAAAAAAAATGTTAATATATGTTCCTTCTCTTTCATCTTGACCAGAAGTTTTAGCTGTTAGTCAATTTTGTCACAGATTTGGAATGTAAATATTGCAGCTTATACTAAACAATCTCGAAAAAT
>NW_019237179.1:0-2036 GCF_002742605.1 Olea europaea var. sylvestris | reverse complement strand
CGACTGTGTCGGAATTGGCTAAAATTTGACTGGTTGATCTGAAACAAAAATCGCGCCGGGGGCAATTTCGTCATTTTTCTCGATAGTGTCGGAATTGGCTTAAATTTGGCAGTTTGATCGGAAATAAAAATCGCGCCGGGGGCAATTTCGTCATTTTTCTCGACAGTGCCGAAATGGGCTCAAATTTGACAGGTTGATCGGAAACAAAAATCGCGCCAGGGGCAATTTCGTCATTTTTCGCGACTGTGTTGGAATGGGTTCAAATTTGACGGGTTGATCGGGAACAAAAATCGCGCCGTTTGTAATTTCGTCATTTTTCGCGACTGTGTTGTAATGGGCTCAAATTTGACGGGTTGATCGGGAACAAAAATCGCGCCGGGGGCAATTTCGTCATTTTTCGCGACTGTGTTGGAATGGGCTCAAATTTGACGGGTAGATCGGGAACAAAATTCGCGCCGGGTGTAATTCCGTCATTTTTCGTGACTGTGTTGTAATGGGCTCAAATTTGACGAATTGATCGGAAACAAAAATCGCGCCGAGGGCAATTTCCCCGTTTTTCTCGACTGTGTCGGAATGGGCTCAAATTTGACAGGTTGATCGGGAACAAAAACCGTGCCAGGTGTAATTTCGTCATTTTTCGCGACAGCGTCGGAATCGGCTAAAATTTGACTGGTTGATCGGAAACAAAAATCGCGCCAGGGACAATTTCGTCATTTTTCTAGACTGTGCCGGAATGGGCTCAAATTTGACGGGTTGATCGGGAACAAAAATCGCGCTGGGTGTAATTTCGTCATTTTTCGCGACTGTGTCGGAATTGGCTAAAATTTGACTGGTTGATCGGAAACAAAAATCGCGCCGGGTGTAATTTCGTCATTTTTCTCGACTGTGTCAGAATTGGCTTAAATTTGGCAGTTTGATCGGAAATAAAAATTGCGCCGGGGGCAATTTCGTCATTTTTCTAGACTGTGCCGGAATTGGCTCAAATTTGACAGGTTGATCGGAAACAAAAATCGCGCCGGGGGTAATTTCGTCATTTTTCGCGACTGCGTTGGAATGGGATCAAATTTTACAGGTTGATTGGGAACAAAAATCGCGTCGAGTGTAATTTCGTCAATTTTCGCGACTGTGTCGGAATTTGCTTAAATTTGACGGGTTGATCGGAAACAAAAATCGCGCCGGGGGCAATTTTACCATTTTTCTCGACCGTGTCGGAATTGAATGAAATTTGGCGGTTTGATTGGAAATAAAAATCGCGCCGGCGGAAATTTCGTCATTTTTCTCGACTGTGTCGGAATTGGCTGAAATTTGGCAGTTTGATCGGAAATAAAAATCGCGCCGGGGGCAATTTCGTCATTTTTCTCGACTGCGTCGGAATTGGCTAAAATTTGACTGGTCGATCGGAAACAAAAATCGCGTCGGGGGCAATTTCGTCATTTATCTCGACTGTGTCGGAATTGGCTGAAATTTGGCAGTTTGATCGGAAATAAAAATCGCGCCGGGGGCAATTTCGTCATTTTTCTCGACTGCGTCGGAATTGGCTAAAATTTGACTGGTCGATCGGAAACAAAAATCGCGTCGGGGGCAATTTCGTCATTTATCTCGACTGTGTCGGAATTGGCTGAAATTTGGCAGTTTGATCGGAAATAAAAATCGCGCCGGGGGCAATTTCGTCATTTTTCTCGACTGCGTCGGAATTGGCTAAAATTTGACTGGTCGATCGGAAACAAAAATCGCGTCGGGGGCAATTTCGTCATTTATCTCGACTGTGTCGGAATTGGCTGAAATTTGGCAGTTTGATCGGAAATAAAAATCGCGCCGGGGGCAATTTCGTCATTTTTTTCGACTGTGTCGAAATTGGCTGAAATTTGGCGGTTTGATCGGAAATAAAAATCGCGTCGGGGGCAATTTCGTTATTTTTCTCTACCGCGTCGGAATCGGCTAAAATTTGACTGATTGATCGGAAGCAAAAATCGCGCCGCGGGCAATTTCCTCATTTTTCTCGACTGTGTCGAAATTGGCTGAAATTTGGCAGTTTG
>NW_019237178.1:646-2036 GCF_002742605.1 Olea europaea var. sylvestris | reverse complement strand
AACCTGTCAAATTTTCGCCCATTCCTACACAATCGCGAAAAATGACGAAATTGCCCCATGCGCGATTTTCGTTCCCGATCAACCTGTCAAATTTGAGCCCATTACTACAGAGTAGCGAAAAATGACGAAATTGCCCCCGGCGCGATTTTTGTTTCCGATCAACCCGTTAAATTTCAGCCCATTCCGACATCGTCGAGAAAAATGACGAAATTGTCCCCGGCGCAATTTTTGTTCCCGATCAACCTGTCAAATTTGAGCCCATTCCGGCACAGCCGAGAAAAATGATGAAATTGCCGCCGGCGCGATTTTTATTTCGGATCAAACTGCCAAATTTCAGTCAATTTCGACACAGTCGAGAAAAATGAATAAACTGCCCCTGGCGCGATTTTTGTTCCCGATCAACCCTTTCAAATTTGAGCCCATTCCGACACAGTCGAAAAAAATGACGAAATTACCGCCGACGCGATTTTTATTTCCGATCAAACTGCCAAATTTCAACCAATTCCAACACAGTCGAGAAGAATGACGAAATTGCCCCCTGCGCGATTTTTGTTTCCGATCAACCAGTTAAATTTTAGCCAATTCCGACACAGTCGCGAAAAATGACGAAATTGCCCCATGCGCGGTTTTCGTTCCCGATCAACCTGACAAATTTGAGCCCATTACGACACAGTCACGAAAAATGACGAAATTACCGCCGGCGCGATTTTTATTTCCGATCAAACTGCCAAATTTCAACCAATTCCAACACAGTCGAGAAGAATGACGAAATTGCCCCATGCGCGGTTTTCGTTCCCGATCAACCTGACAAATTTGAGCCCATTACGACACAGTCACGAAAAATGACGAAATTGCCCCATGCGCGGTTTTCGTTCCCGATCAACCTGACAAATTTGAGCCCATTACGACACAGTCACGAAAAATGACGAAATTGCCCACGGGGCGATTTTTGTTTCCGATCAACCTGTCAAATTTCAGCCCATTCCGACATCGTCGCGAAAAATGACGAAATTGCCCCAGGCGCGATTTTTGTTTCCGATCAACCTGTCAAATTTCAGCCCATTCCGACACAGTCGAGAGAAATGACAAAATTGCCCCCGGCGCGATTTTTATTTCAGATCAAACTGCCAAATTTCAGCCAATTCGGACACAGTCCAGAAAAATGACGAAATTGCCCCTGCGCGGTTTTTGTTTCCGATCAACCAGTCAAATTTTAACCAATTTCGACACTGTCGAGAAAGATGACGAAATTGCCCCAGCGTGATTTTTGTTCCCGATCAACCTGTCAAATTTGAGCCCATTCTGACACAGGCGCGAAAAATGACGAAATCGCCCCTGGCGCGATTTTTGTTTCCGATCAATCTCTCAAATTTGAGCCCATTCCGACATC
>NW_019237178.1:0-235 GCF_002742605.1 Olea europaea var. sylvestris | reverse complement strand
CGACACAGTCGAGAAAAATGACGAAATTGCCCCCGGCGCGATTTTTGTTCCCGATCAACCTGTCAAATTTGAGCCCATTCCGACATAGTCGAGAAGATGACGAAATTACCGTCGGCGCGGTTTTTGTTTCCGATCAACCAATCAAATTTAACCAATTCCGACAGAGTCGCGAAAAATGACGAAATTACACCCGGCGCGATTTTTGTTCCCGATAAACCTGTCAAATTTGAGCCCA
>NW_019237177.1:0-2036 GCF_002742605.1 Olea europaea var. sylvestris | reverse complement strand
ATTCTGCTGGTTACCGTTGTATCCTGGGAGACAAGCGCTCGAACTAAACCTCTAGTACCACGGTGAGGGGCGAATTTGTTTTAAGGAAACTGTGTTTACACAGGCCTCGGGTTGAAATTATATTTGCTATTTATTTAGTTTGCAATTTTGCATATTTATTTATTTAATTTGCAACGTACTTGAAATTTATGTTAGAAATAGATAAATAAAATAACCTGTTTTTTTAATTCGTTATATGTGGGAAAAATTGATTTCACATATAGGGTATTTCTATTTGTAAGTGAAAAATTTGGTGTTATTTTAGTTAGTGTATGAATAAAAACACTTTTTTCAGAATTTTGTGCAAATACGGTGAGCTTCGCCTACAAATACAGTAAGCTGCCATATACGGTGAGTTACACTGTCAAATATGGTGAGTTGCAAATACGGTGATTTGCACTGTCAAATACGGTGAGATGCATATACGGTGATTTGCACTGTCAAATACGATGAGTTGCACTATCAAATACGATGAGATGCAAATATGGTGAGTTACACTGTCAAATACGGTGAGTTGCACTGAAAAATACGGCGAGTTGCACTGCCAAATACGTTACGCAATTGCTAAATACGATAAGTGTGAATCTGGTGTCTAAAACATAAATACGGTATATGAGAGCCCAATTCCACTCCATACATTACCGATTAAATATAACAACAAACTTAAGACAATTCCTTAATACGTATTGGTAGTAAACAAGTTTATTTATTTATTGGAGACTAATAACTATTTCATTTTCAGAAATGGCTGCCAAACCAACCAATATGGATGTGACCCAAACTGTTCCTGCTGAAAATGAAGTTGTGGGCTCCAGTATGGCTCAAGGGTCAAGCTCTGCTGTGGCTAACTTGCCTAGTCATGTTGTGGGTCAAACTGTGGCTCCAACACCTGGCCAAACGGTTACTGTTCCGGTTAATCATGGAGAGAAACCGGAGAAATTCAATGACTTGAATTTCAAGAGGTGGCAGCAGAAAATGCTGTTTTACCTGGCCACCTTAAATCTTGCGAGATTCTTGACTGAGACTGCTTCTGTACTCAATGAAGGAGATGGAGATATTCAAGCAGTCAGTGCACTTGATGCTTGGAAGCATTCAGACTTTTTATGTCGAAACTACATTATGAATAGTTTAGCAGACATACTATACAATGTGTATAGCACAATGAAAACTGCTAAGGAGTTGTAGGAGTCTTTAGACCAAAAATACAAAACTGAGGATGCCGGGGCTAAAAAGTTTATAGTCGATAGATTCCTAGACTATAAGATGGTGGACTCCAAAACTGTTATCAGTCAAGTGCAAGAACTCCAAGTGATTCTTCACGAAATTCATGCCGAAAGAATGGTGTTGAGTAAAACTTTTCAAGTGGCAGCAATTATTGAAAAATCGCCCCCCCTGCCCGCATGGAAAGATTTCAAAAACTATTTGAAACACAAATGAAAGGAAATGAATGTTGAAGAACTTATTGTTAGACTTCGAATTGAAGAAGACAACAAAAGTTCAGAAAAGAAGTGGTTCAATCCTAGTGTTGCTAAAGCCAATGTTGTGGAGCATGGTTAAAGCAGTAAGAGTTACAAAAACAAGGTTGGGCCATCTAGTGGAAAAAAGACCAAGCACGGACCGAAAGGTGGAATTTCTAAAAAGAAATTTCAAGGAAAATGTTTCAATTGTGACAAAGTGGGCCACAAGTCTTCGGAGTGCAGATTGCCAAAGAAAAAGAAAGAAGCAAATGTGGTTGATTACATGGCACAAGATGTGTCGGAACTGAATCTCTCAGCCGTCGTTTCTGAAGTGAATATGGTGGGTTCAAACCCTAAAGAGTGGTGGATTGACACCGGGGCTACGAGGCATGTGTGCTTTGATAAGGAGTTGTTTACTGTGTTCGAAGCAATTGAGAATGGAGAGAAGCTGTTCATGGGAAATTCAGCAACCTCTGAAATCAAGGGTCAAGGAAAGGTGGTTCTAAAGATGACCTCGGGAAAGGAGCTGACTCTCAACAA
>NW_019237176.1:0-2036 GCF_002742605.1 Olea europaea var. sylvestris | reverse complement strand
ACTGTCGGCGAAAATAGATTCCTTATTCCATAAGGTTGAAAGCATTTCACAAACCGCCACTGCTAAGCAAGCTATGAAGCAGAATTGTGAAGAATGTGGAGCAGATCACAGTACTGCTACTTGCCCAATTTTGGCACAGGGAGTAGAACATGCAGATTTCGCACAATGGGGTCAGCGCCAGCAGAATAACCCACATTCAGAAACCTTCAATCAAGGCTGGAGAAAACACCCAAATTTCTCTTGGAGCAACCAGAATCAAAATAGACCACAAGGGCAATATCAGCAACAAGACAAAAAGCCAAATTTAGAGGACATGTTCGAGAAATTTATGACACACACCAATCAGTACATGGAAGCCAATAACCAATTTATGCGAAGGACGGAAACAACGCTTCAAGATCAAAGTGCAGCGATCAAGAACTTGGAGACACAAGTGGGACAGATAGCAATTTTCATAACGGGTAGAGCACCGGGAAACCTACCCAGCAATACTGAAGTTAACCCTAAGGAACATGCAAAGGCTATAACAACCAGAAGTGGAGTACAACTGTCGGAACCACATGTAACAAGTTTGGGAGCCAACAAGGAATCAATGCCAACCTTGGAAGAAGAAAGTGTGGAGCAAACTGACAATGCAACAGGAGATGAGGTTAAGAGGAATTCCAACACATCACAGGGTAAAATTACTAATCCTGTTAACCCTCATGAGCCTCCTATTCCGTTTCCACAAAGGTTGAGAAAGCACAAAATGGATCAGCAATACAGTAAGTTCCTTGAAGTCTTCAAGAAATTGCATATCAACGTTCCATTTGCTGAAACACTTGTCCAGATGCCGAGCTATGCGAAATTCTTGAAGGATATCCTCTCTAACAAGTGAAAGATAGAAGAACACGAAACAGTAATGTTGACTGAGGAATGCAGCGCCAGAATCCAGAGAAAGCTACCCCCAAAACTAAAAGATCCAGGGAGTTTTACTGTACCCTGCACTATTGGAGACTGTTATTTTGATAAAGCTTTGTGTGATTTGGGTGCAAGTATTAATCTAATGCCTCTTTCTGTTTTCAGAAAACTCGGCTTGGGAGAAGCAAAAGCCACAACAGTGACATTGCAGTTAGCAGATCGATCTCTTACACATCCAAGAGGAATCATTGAAGACGTGCTGGTAAAAGTGGAGAAGTTCATATTTCCAGCTGATTTTCTTATCTTGGACATGGAAGAAGATAAAGATGTTCCACTCATTTTGGGGCGACCTTTCTTAGCCACTGGGAGAGCAATTGTAGATGTTCAAAAGGGACAGCTGATATTAAGGCTTGGTGACGAGCAAATCTCATTCAACGTGTTCAAAGTAATGAAATTCCCTACTGAGGCAGACAGTTGTTTCCAGATCGATATAGTCGACCGAATAATTCAAGACACATTTTGGCTACATCATCCTTCCGATGCATATGAGGCATGCATTGCACATTCACAATTCGCCCATTCTGAATCAAGTGAGATCGAGACATGTGCTCGGTTTTTGGAGAGTAACCAGTCATATATGCGCAGACGATACTATGAAGAGCTGGGAACTAGAACTGCAAAATCAGTGCCATCTATTGTGAAACTACCCAAATTGGAACTTAAACAACTGCCACCACATCTTCGATATGCGTACCTGGGGGAATCTTCTACATTACCTGTTATTATTTCAAGCACTGTCAGTGAGGTAGAGGAAGAGAAACTACTTCGGGTGTTAAGGGAGAATAAAACAGCTATTGGATGGTCTATTACAGATATAAAGGGGATCAGCCCATCTATATGCATGCATAAGATACTCATGGAGGAAAAATTTAAACCAAGCATTGACGGGCAGCGGAGATTGAATCCACACATGAAAGAGGTGGTTAGAGCTGAGGTATTGAAGTTGCTCGATGCAGGCATTATTTATCCAATATTAGATAGTGCATGGATCACTGCAGTGCAAGTTGTTCCCAAGAAAGGAGGAATCACAGTGATAGAAAATGAGAGAAATGAGTTGATTCCTACACGGACAGTGA
>NW_019237175.1:0-2036 GCF_002742605.1 Olea europaea var. sylvestris | reverse complement strand
AAGACCACCAAATAGGGGTTTCCTAGGAGTCGATTATGACATCATCTATAAATGCTAGATACACATGTGAAAGAAGATTTTTTTAGTAAAACTAGGCATCCAACCAGACCATTATGAGAACAATTTCTCAAAGTGTTGCTAAGCGATAACTTAAGGTTGAAAATTCGGTAAGGTTTTGATAGAGTGGCCTGTTATTTTAGGGGGCGTGGCCCGATGTCTGTGCATGTCCAACCAATAGGAGGGAGCCTATTCATCCAAGGCCACAAAGCAAAACCTAATTCAAAATGGATAAAAGTAGAGAGACCTAACTTGATAAAGAATTGGTGTAAGAGGGTGAAATCAAACAAATGAAAGAGATAAGATCATCCTGATAAGTGTGTTTTTACACACTTATTTAGGTCACAAATATGACTTAATAATGAGCAAAATGATTGAATTGTGACTTAATCTCGTTACATTTGTGAATTGTAGGGAACAATGATGAATATGGTGAAATTCAAGAGAAAAGACGCGAAAAAGGACTAAAATGACGCAAAGTGAAAGTTCAGGGACCAAGGTGCAATTATCCAAAAGTTGACCCAATGAACAAATTGAGAAATTGATTAAGCCAATTTCCAATTGATGATATCTTAGGATGATGGAATGGAAAGAATGAAAAAAAGATGCCAAGAAGTGAAGGATTCAAGTAGAAGGACCAAAATGCACATCTTCCATAGTTGGTAGTACTATGCGACCGCATAGTGCTACCCTCTATGCGGTCGCATAGAGGCAAATCGAAAGAAAAGTACCACAAAAATTTTACTCTATGCGACCGCATAGAGATGCTCTATGCGGTCGCATAGAACAATATTAGGACAAAATCGCAGTTTTCTTTTTTCGTCGAAACTCTTATGGTCGCATAGAACAATATTAGGACAAAATCGCAGTTTTCTTTTTTCGTCGAAACTCTTATGGAAACAATATTTTTAGGGTCCTATATAAAAAAAACTCGACCAGAACGAGGGGGACGCCATTTTTACAAGTTTTTGAGAGATTTTGAAGAAAAATGAAGAGAGAACAAGAGGATAGCATCGCACCAAATGAAGATTTGATTGAAGATTGATTCGGGTGATGACGTTTCTTCAACTATTTTTGTATTTTCTTCTTTTTGGCATGTTAGGCTAGATTTTTCATTGCTAGGAGATCGATGAACCTTGTAATACTACGTTTGATTTTTTATTTGGATATTGACATCTTTAAGCGCATGTTCCGGAATTGAATGGTTTATTACGTTTTTATTTCCATATGATTATTGTGCACGTAATTATGTGATTGTGGCGGCCTGTTTTATGCATTTGAAAGAAAAAAATAGGTTCGACATAGTATAAATCATCATAGGGTCCAATAGTGGATAGAAATATACGTTTATGCCTTGTGTGAATTATTGGATATTCATGAATTTATAATGCATTTCGGTATATTAGTATTCGTCATGGAAATATAGTCGAATCACATAGTGGGATAGGTTTGACATTGCTCGAGAGAGATTGCTAAATTAAAATAGGAATATTGATTCATCTTTTGTGGACCTGCGTGTCAAATTTGTATGATTGAAAATTGAACAGGTATTGCTTGGGGATTCATGATCCTAGTACATTAGTAAATTCATTAATTCCATAAATTCGAGTTAAATTGCATCCAAGTTATTTTGCATTTAATATAATTTTTCATTCATAATTGCATCATAGTTTACATCTTTTTAGTTAAAGTACAAAACATCAATTTTACTTTCGTGTTTCGGTTAAGGTCATAATAGGTTGATTTGAACTAATTCAATCCTTGTGGAATCGATACTTGGACTCATAGTCCATTTCACTACTTGTTAACGAACCGTACACTTGTGGTAGATTTTGAATCGGAACAAATAATTTCGTGAACAAGTTTTTGACGCCGTTGTCGGGGATTGAAATTTATTTTTAATTTTATCTCTTGTGACATTAATTCGAACTTATCTAGATTAGTGGTAGTTAGCTTACTAGGTTTAGTTTATTATTTAC
>NW_019237174.1:0-2037 GCF_002742605.1 Olea europaea var. sylvestris | reverse complement strand
AAAAGTTAAGTCGATGAAATCTAGGGCGTTACAATTAGGTATCCTTCAAATGTTTTTCCCCTAATATCGTCTAAAAAATTTCGGCAGAAGTCGCCAAAATGGGCTGATCCATCCTCACTATCTCCAGTTTTCTCTCCAAGGTTCCACTACCCTCCGAAGCCATTTTTAGAAATGAAATATGTGAAAAACTCTGAAAAATACTTATTGAAACTCTCGAAAATGGATGTTCTAGGCCGGGAAAGATGAAAGGACCCTATAGAAGTTGCCGAAAAAACTCAAATATCATCGAGAAAGGTCTCAAATTGTAAGGAAGTTTGGGAACAATGAACTTTTCTGAGTTTGTAAGAGTGAAAGCTTTCGAATGGCAATGCCAAGGCCTTTTATAAGGAACCTCATATGATCTCGACCGTCTAATTTAAATGCTATTGATCTGGGCCATTGATCGCAATGCTAAATCTAAAGTTTTGAAACGAAACTTCGGATTTGATTAATGCATAAGATCTAGCGGTGACTCCCACGCAAGCCCCAAACACGTTGCCTTGAATTACAACAGCCACCTACAATAAGTAGCCACAGTAGCCTTTTCTGGAAATGGGCATCACACCTAACCGTGGCCTTAGAAATATGCGACAGTTGTCACTTCATTTAAGGTCTTAATAAGGCACTTCAGATTAAGCTCCTCAGCTTTCTTAAGGCACCTCGGATTATGCACCTCAGCTTTAAAAAGCTTCAACTCTCCTCAGACGGAGACCCTTGTGGGTCATCACCTCGATCGCAGAGCTACAAAAGCTTTACAAAGCCTCAAGCCATCTCCCAAACTTTGTCCCCAGTGGGCCAACGCATCGATCAAAGATGAGTTTTCTTATCAAATTTACAAAGCTTCAACTCTCCCTAGACGAGGATCCCTGTGGGTCAACACCTCGATCGCAGAGCTGCAAAAGCTTTACAAAGCCTCAAGCCATCTCCCAAGTGTCGTCCCCTATGGGTAAACGCATCGGTCGAAGATGAGCTCTGATAATTGTATTTTATACACTTATTTCATTCATTAAACTAGAGCAATTTCTATTATTTAGGATGAATTGATGCTTAAATTCATACATATTTCATTTGTTAAGTGTAACTCAAGGTAAAACAATGAAATTGGATAGAAGAGCGGGAAATTTGCTAATTTGGGGATAATCAAAAGTTTGGGGACTAAATCGCAAAGTACCAAGAGTTGATTTGGACCTAATGTTAATGATTTAAGAAAAGCTAGAGGTAATTAAATAGTATTGGAGGATGGATGATCAAGAAAATGTCAATATGAACCAAAAGGAATGAAGAATGAACTATAGGGTCCAAAGTGCAACACATGAAAAAATTTCATAGTGGCGCTCGCCCAAGCCAATACTCTCATGCGCTCAGGTGCTTGAATCTCATATGCAGAACATAGAAGTGATATGTGGCACGTGCGCAAGAAAGTACACCACGTACGAGGGCATTTTTTGGAAAAAAATCGAGCAGATTCATTTTTTTACGCAAACTCTTACGGAAATAAAATATATCATACTACTTAACCTAAATGGATTAACAGAATGGCGATTTATCTTCTACAGGGCAAAAAGAGGATTGCAAAGAAAAATTCTCAAGAGGCAAAGATCAACAAAAGCAATTGCAAGAAGATTAACGATGACTAGGGGAAGAATTCACGCAACAAAACTAGTTTTCTTATTCCCTACTTCTTCTCCATGTTCTTTACTGTGTATTTTATCATTTGAATTAATTCCATTATGAACTAGACTTTAATCCTATGGATTTGATGTTGCCTACTTAGACATGTTTTAATTCCTATATAATTATTTTAACTAATCTTTCTGGTTATTTATTTATGTTTTTGTGCAATGCTTTCAATTAACTAGCCACTACTTGACTGATTTGATGTTTAAATTTCAATGCTCGAGAGAAGTAAATTTAAGCGTGATCTAAGAGTAACAAAACCTAGATTTCATAGATTTCGAGAGAAAGTGCGAATCTTTGAGGCTAATTCTACTTAAAGAA
>NW_019237173.1:0-2037 GCF_002742605.1 Olea europaea var. sylvestris | reverse complement strand
CTATACTGTACGTGTAATAACAGGATTCTAGGATAATGTACTTTAAAAGGGGAATTGGAGATAATAACTATGACCCCACTTACAAAAGTTCACAGCCACAGCACAAGTACATTTCCAACCCAACATCAGGCATTTGCATAACTGAAAAAACGATTTCTTAATAGTACAGTTGAATCTTGATCAGGAATGAAGCACCAATAAGGAATATAGTTACAGACGAAAAACCTCTAAAAGATTAAAAGCAAACAAGCACAATATATGTAGGCAGATGAGGTACATTACCATATGGAAGTGCTGGACGAGATCGCCCAAGAGAAGCCAAATTACAATTTGCACGTCTTCCATCAATAATTGGAGTTGGATCAGCACATGCTCTTCTAGCTGACTCAGGATCCCAGAAAGTCACCTAAATCCTCCGTAAAATCACCATTTCCCCGTGTGTGTAACACATTAATAACAGAATCTCACATTGGCGAAGTAAAATATTAAGAAGCAGACAAATCCCAAAAAATTTGACTTGAGACGGAAGCATCAATTATACAAAAAAAAAATTTATTGAGAAGCAGTATATGTTAGGCATGAGTGGAGCAAACTTTTTACGAATCCAATAATCAAAAAAGCAAATTACACAGGATTTCAAAACAAACATTATTTTTCATTGGAATGAGATAACACTCACAAAACCGTATCCTTTGGATCGGCCAGTATTCTTATCAGCAATGACGACAGCTTCAATAATCTCCCCAAACTGCTCAAAATACCGCCTCATGGTCTCACTTTGCGTCTCCCAGGCTAGCCCTCCAACAAAAACCTTAGTGAGAGTGGTATCCCCATATGGAGAATTCATGTATTGAAGCCCTCCCAAACCCGAACCTGTGATTGGACCCGGGAGAGACTGGTGTTGTTGATAAGCCATATCACTTAAATTAGCCAAATTTAAACAAACTTTTCGTGGGGAAATTGATCCTGAAAGAAATGAGAATTTAAATAATTACAAAAGCAATACAAGTGATACTAAAGTTTATCCAATGAAGGGAAAAAACCATTTTAACAGTAAACCCCTAAAGATAAAACCATAGAAAAAGCACAAAGAGAGTGAGAAGAGCATTACTTTTCAACTATTTATACATGAAAATTGGGATGAACAGAAGAAATTTTAGTTTGAAATAGATGAGGTCATGAGGAGGCATAAAGATCCCGCAATAGAACCTAAAACTAAGAAAAAGGAGATTCAATGAAGAAAAAAGAAAATCCTAGAACTGAGGTGGAAAAGGAGTGGCAGTGGGTCAAAACTCAATAGGGAGAAGTGGGTTCTGATCAGCTGTACAAGGGAACAGAAAAAGAACATGTATGGACTAAATGGGGTTGGTGGGGAAAAGGAGAATCATGGGCGGAAATTATTGGGTTTTTCATTTTTGATGATGATGAAGAATGAATCCCTAATTAAAATCCTACGCAATTATACATATATACGTTAAGTATGGAAATAAGGGCTTTGTTTGAAATTTGATTTTGGAAGAGGGAGAGAGTGGTAACGATGGAGAAAGATGATCTGGAAAACAGTCATCATTCTTTCTTCTCACCGTATGAACGAGCCAAAGGAAATCGAAGATTGGGCAAAAAGCTGGGCAGCCGACAGGGCAGCTACGGGTCCCACACCCTTGCTATCTTCTTGGTTTTCATTTTGGAAAAATTGCATATCTAGCCTCCAATCTATAACACTTGCTATTTAGTCCCCATCCTTAAAAACACTGCATTTATGGTCTTCCAACCATTATCGTAATTGGCGAATTTGGTCATTTTTCAAGATTTCATCCATGGAGCCAATAACTGCGTGGATGGTACACGTCGAAATTTCTTAAAGATAAATCAATCATAATTACATCAAGACGAATTATTTTGTGACTGTTTAACTTTGTATCAATGTTCATGGGGACTAGGGTGGGGACAAGTTTGGGGCCCATTTAGTTTTTAGGCTAAAAAAATTTTGAAAGTATTTTTCTACGTATAAATTCAATATAAGAAAATTTGTCCCCT
>NW_019237172.1:0-2037 GCF_002742605.1 Olea europaea var. sylvestris | reverse complement strand
ATAATTATTCGGAGGCCCAAACGAAGGAATTTGGCTAAAATCCCGTGATCCCGAGTCTGTGCCATGACTCCAATTTCTCGGGGTGTTTGCAATCAACCTACCAAATTTGGGCGAATTTCGACACCATCGCAACAAATGACAAAATTGCCCCTGGTGCGATTTTTCTTTATTAATTTTCTGTCCAGCACTTCTTCAACCTGACATAATTAATACGGAAATTAATTATTCAGAGTCCGAAACGAACGAATTTTACTAAAATCCCGTGATCCCGGATCTGTGCCACGAGTCCAATTTCTCGGGGCGTTTGCAATCAACCTGCCAAATTTGGCCGAATTTCGACACCATCGCAACAAATGACAAAATTGCCCCTGGTGCGATTTTTCTTTATTAATTTTCTGTCCAGCACTTCATCAACCTGACATAATTAATACGGAAATTAATTATTCGGAGTCCGAAACGAAGGAATTTGGCTAAAATCCCGTGATCTCGGGTCTGTGCCCCGAGTCCAATTTCGCGGGCCATTTCCAATCAACTAGCCCAATTTCGGCCCATTCCAACACCGTCGGGACAATGACAAAACTAAACCTGGTGCAGGTTTTCTTTGTAAATTTTCTGTCCAGCACTTCATCAACCTGACATAATTAATATGAAAACTAATTATTCGGAGGCCCAAACGAAGGAATTTGGCTAAAATCCCGTGATCCCGGATCTGTGCCACGAGTCCAATTTCTCGGGGCGTTTGCAATCAACCTGCCAAATTTGGCCGAATTTCGACACCATCGCGACAAATGACAAAATTTCCCCTGGTGCGATTTTTCTTTGTTAATTTTCTGTCCAGCACTTCTTCAACCAGACATAATTAATATGGAAATTAATTATTCGGAGTCCGAAACGAACGAATTTGGCTAAAATCCCGTGATCCCGGGTCTGTGCCCCAAGTCCAATTTCGCGGGCCGCTTCCAATAAACCTGCCAAATTTCGGCCCGTTTCGACACTGTCGCGACAAATGACAAAATTGCCCTGGTGTGATTTTTCTTTGTTAATTTTCTCTCCTGCACTTCTTCCACCTGACATAATTAATACGGAAATTAATTATTCGGGGTCCGAAATGAAGGAATTTGGCTAAAATCCAATGATCCCGTGTCTGTGCTTCGAGTCCAATTTCGCTGGCCGTTTCCAATCAACCTGCCAAATTTCGGCCCATTTCGACACCGTCGCGACAAATGACAAAATTGCCCTGGTGCAATTTTTCTTTGTTAATTTTCTCTCCTGCACTTCTTCCACTTGACATAATTAATACGGAAATTAATTATTCGGAGTCCAAAACGAAGGAATTAGGCTAAAATCCCCTGATCCCGAGTCCGTGCCCCGAGTCCAATTTCGCGGGCCGTTTCCAATCAACCAGCCAAATTTCGGCCCATTCCAACACCGTCGCACAAATGATAAAATTGCCCCTGGTGCGGTTTTTCTTTGTTAATTTTCTGTCTTACACTTCTTCGACCTGACATAATTAATATGAAAATTAATTATTCGGAGTCCGAAACGAAGGAATTTGGGTAAAATCCCGTGATCCCGAGTCTATGCCCCGAGTCCAATTTCACAGGCCGTTTCCAATCAACCTGCCAAATTTCGGCCCATTCCGACATCGTCGTGACAAATGACAAAATTGCCCCCGATGCGATTTTTCTTTGTTAATTTTCTGTCTAGCACTTCTTCGACCTGACATAATTAATGCAGAAATTAATTATTCGAAGTCCAAAACGAAGGAATTTGGCTAAAATCCTGTGATCCCGGGTCTGTGCCCCGAGTCCAATTTCACGGGCCATTTCCAATCAACCTGCAAAATTTCGACGAATTTCGACACCGTCGTGACAAATGACAAAATTGCCCCCGGTGCGGTTTTTCTTTGTTAATTTTCTGTCCATCACTTCTTCAACCTGACATTATTAATACAAAAATTAATTATTCAGAGGCCCAAACGAAGGAATTTGGCGAAAATCCCGCGATCCTGAGTCTGTGCCCCGTGTGCAATTTCGC
>NW_019237171.1:0-2037 GCF_002742605.1 Olea europaea var. sylvestris | reverse complement strand
GTATGAGGGATTTCAGCCATTTTTCGAAAGAGTGAGCACTTGCATATTCGGAACGTTTGGATTGCTGTCGTACGAAGAATTGAACGTAACTTTTGTACCCGGTGTCCGTTTTGGGACCATAAGTACTTTTTGGAAATGTAGCGACCGTTTTGGGTTGAACTCAAAACTTCATCGTGATGTACGAGGGATTTTGGCCATTTTTCAAATTAATGAGCACTTGCATATTTGGAACGCTTGGATTATCGACGTACGAAGACTTGAGCGCAACTTTTGCACCCGGTGTTCGTTTTGGGACCATAAGTACTTTTTGGAAATGTATGGACCGTTTTGGATTGAACTCACCACTTCGTCGTGATGAATGAGGGATTTCAGCCATTTTTCGAAAGAGTGAGCACTTGCATATTCGGAACATTTGGATTGCTGTCGTACGAAGAATTGAGCGTAACTTTTGTACCCGGTGTCCGTTTTGGGACCATAAGTACTTTTTGGAAATGTAGTGACCGTTTTGGGTTGAACTCACAACTTCATCGTGATGTACGAGGGATTTTGGCCATTTTTCGAAAGAATGAGCACTTGCATATTTGGAACGCTTGGATTATCGACGTACGAAGAATTGAGCGCAACTTTTGCACCCAGTGTCCATTTTGGGACCATAAGTACTTTTTGGAAATGTAGCGACCATTTTGGATTGAACTCACCACTTCGTCGTGACGTCTGAGGGATTTTGGCCACTTTTCGAAAGAGTGAGCACTTGCATATTTGGAACGCTAGGATTGCCGACGTACGAAGAATTGAGCGTAACTTTTGTACACTGTGTCCGTTTTGGGACTATAAGTACTTTTTGGAAATGTAGCGACCGTTTTGGATTGAACTCACAACTTCATCATGACGTACGAGGGATTTCGGCCATTTTTCGAAAGAATGAACACTTGCATATTTGGAACGCTTGGATTGTCGACGTACGAAGAATTGAGCGCAACTTTTGCACCCGATGTCCATTTTCGGACCATAAGTACTTTTTGCAAATGTATCGACCATTTTGGATTGAACTCACATCTTCGTCGCGACGTACGAGGGATTTCAGCCATTTTTTGAAAGAATGAGCACTTGCATATTTGGAGCGCTTGGATTGTCGACGTACTAAGAATTTAGCGCAACCTTTGCACCCGGCGTCCGTTTTGGGACCATAAGTACTTTTTGGAAATGTAGCGACAGTTTTGGGTTGAACTCACAACTTCGTCGTGACGTACGAGGGATTTTGGCCATTTTTCGAAAGAATGAGCACTTGCATATTTGGAACGCTAGGATTGCCGACGTACGAAGAATTGAGCGTAACTTTTGCACACGGTGTTCGTTTTGGCCCCATAAGTACTTTTTGGAAATGTAGCGACCGTTTTGGGTTGAACTCACAACTTCGTCGTGACGTACGAGGGATTTTGGCCATTTTTCGAAAGAATGAGCACTTGCATATTTGGAACGCTAGGATTGCCGACGTACGAAGAATTGAGCGTAACTTTTGCACACGGTGTTCGTTTTGGCCCCATAAGTACTTTTTGGAAATGTAGCGACCGTTTTGGGTTGAACTCACAACTTCGTCGTGACGTACGAGGGATTTTGGCCATTTTTCGAAAGAATGAGCACTTGCATATTTGGAACGCTAGGATTGCCGACGTACGAAGAATTGAGCGTAACTTTTGCACACGGTGTTCGTTTTGGCCCCATAAGTACTTTTTGGAAATGTAGCGACCGTTTTGGATTGAACTCACTACTTCGTCGTGACGTATGAGGGATTTTGGCCATTTTTCAAAAGAGTGAGCACTTGCATATTTGGAACGCTAGGATTGCCGACGTACGAAGAATTGAGCGTAACTTTTGCACATTGTGTCCGTTTTGGGACTATAAGTACTTTTTGGAAATGTAGCGACCGTTTTGGATTGAACTAACAACTTCATCATGACGTACGAGGGATTTCGGCCATTTTTCGAAAGAATGAGCACTTGCATTTTTGGAACGCTTGGATTGTCGACGTACGAAGAA
>NW_019237170.1:0-2037 GCF_002742605.1 Olea europaea var. sylvestris | reverse complement strand
GTGATGCATGAGGGATTTTGGTGCTTTGTGGAAGAACAAGCACTTGCTTATTTGGAATGCTTGGATTTTAGGCGATCGAAGAACTTAGTGTGACTTTTGCATACGTTGTCCGTTTTGGGCCCATAAGTACTTTTTGAAAATGTAGCGATCCTTTTGGATTGAACCCGCCTTTTTCGCGTGATGTATGAGGGATTTTGGTGCTTTGTGGAAGAACAAGAACTTGCTTATTTGAAATGCTTGGATTTTAGGCTATCGAAGAAACTGAGTGTGACTTTTGCATACTGTGTCCGTTTTGGGCCCATAAGTACTTTCCGGATATGTAGCGATCCTTTTTTATTGAACCCATCCTTTTGCTCACATCGTATGAGGGATTTCGATCGTTTGTGGATGAACAAGCACTTGCTTATTTGGAATGCTTGGATTGTCGGCTATCGAAGAACTGAGTGTAACTTTTGCATACGGTGTCCATTTTGGGCCCATAAGTACTTTCCGAAAATGTAACGACCCTTTTGAATTGAACTCAAAGTTTCGTCGTGACGTATGACGGATTTTGGCCATTTTTGAAAAAACAAGCACTTGTTTATTTGGAACGGTTGGATTGTCGGCGATCGAAGAACTGAGTGTGACTTTTGCATACGGTGTCCGTTTTGGGCCCATAAGTACTATTTGGAAATGTAGCGAGCCTTTTGGATTGAACCCACCCTTTTTCACATGATGTATGAGGGATTTCGGTCCTTTGTAGAAGAACAAGCACTTGCTTATTTGGAATGCTTGGATTGTAGGCGATTGAAGAACTGAGTGTGACTTTTGCATACGGTGTCCGTTTTATGCTCATAAGTACTTTTCGAAAATGTAGCGACCCTTTTGAATTGAACTCGGAGTTTCATCATGATGTATGACGAATTTTAGCCATTTGTGAAAGAACAAGCACTTGCTTATTTGGACCGGTTGGATTGTCGACGTTCGAAGAACTGAGTGTGACTTTTGCATACGGTGTCCGTTTTGGGCCCATAAGTACTTTTCGAAAATGTAGCGACCCTTTTAAATTGAACTCACAATTTCATCATGATGTAAGATAGATTTTGGCCATTTGTGGAAGAACAAGCACTTGCTTATTTGGAACGGTTGGATTGTCGGCGATCGATGAACTGAGTGTGAATTTTGCATCCGGTGTTCGTATTGGGCCCATAAGTACTTTTTGGAAATGTAACGATCCTTTTGGATTGAACCCACCCTTTTTCACATGATGTATGAGGGATTTCGGTCCTTTGTGGAGGAACAAGCACGTGCTTATTTGGAATGCTTGGATTGTAGGCGATCGAAGAACCGAGTGTGACTTTTGCATACTTTGTCCGTTTTGGGCCCATAAGTACTTTCCGGAAATGTAGCGATCCTTTTGGATTTAACCCACCCTTTTGCTCACATCGTATGAGGGAATTCGATCGTTTGTGGATGAACAAGCACTTGCTTATTTGGAATGCTTGGATTGTAGGCGATCGATGAACTGAGTGTGAATTTTGCATCCGGTGTTCGTATAGGGCCCATAAGTACTTTTTGGAAACGTAACGATCCTTTTGGATTGAACCAACCCTTTTTCACGTGATGTATGAGGGATTTCGGTCCTTTGTGGGGGGAACAAGCACGTGCTTATTTGGAATGCTTGGATTAGGCGATCGAAGAACCGAGTGTGACTTTTGCATACTTTGTCCGTTTTGGGCCCATAAGTACTTTCCGGAAATGTAGCGATCCTTTTGGATTTAACCCACCCTTTTGCTCACATCGTATGAGGGAATTCGGTCGTTTGTGGATGAACAAGCACTTGCTTATTTGGAATGCTTGGATTGTCGGCTATCGAAGAACTGAGTGTAACTTTTGCATACTTTGTCCGTTTTGGGCCCATAAGTACTTTTTGAAAATGTAGCGACACTTTTGATTTGAACTCACAGCTTTGCCGTGATGTATGACGGATTTTGGCCATTTTTTAACAAGCACTTGCTTATTTGGAATGGTTGGATTGTAGGCGATCGAAGATCTGAG
>NW_019237169.1:1815-2037 GCF_002742605.1 Olea europaea var. sylvestris | reverse complement strand
CGGCGCGGTTTTTGTTTTCGATCGACAAGTCAAATTTTAGTCAATTCCAACACAGTCGCGAAAAATGACGAAATTACACCCGGGGCGGTTTTTGTTCCCGATAAACCTGTCAAATTTGAGCCCATTCCGACACAGTCGAGAAAAATGACGAAATTACCCCCGGCGCAATTTTTGTTTCCAATCAAACAGTCAAATTTTAGCCAATTCCGGCAAAGTCGCGAA
>NW_019237169.1:0-1686 GCF_002742605.1 Olea europaea var. sylvestris | reverse complement strand
ATGACGAAATTGCCCCCGGCGCGATTTTTGTTTCTGATCAACCAATCAAATTTTAGCCAATTCCGACACAGTAGCGAAAAATGACGAAATTACACCCGGCGCGATTTTTGTTTCCGATCATTCGGTCAAATTTGAGCCCATTCCGACACAGTCGAGAAAAATGACGAAATTGCCCCCGGCGCGATTTTTATTTCAGATCAATCTGTCAAATCTCAGCATATTCCGACACAATCGAGAAAAATGACGAAATTGCCCACGGCGCGATTTTTATTTTTGATCAAATTGTCAAATTTCTGCCCATTCCGACAAAATGACGAAATTGCCCCCGGCGCGATTTTTATTTCAGATCAAACTGTCAAATTTCAGCCAATTCCGACACAGTCGAGAAAAATGACGAAATTGCCCCCGGCGAGGTTTTTGTTTCCGATCAACAAGTCAAATTTTAGTCAATTCCGACACAGTCGTGAAAAATAACGAAATTACACTCGGCGCTATTTTTGTTCCCGATAAACCTGTCAAATTTGAGCCCATTCCGACACAGTCGAGAAAAATGACGAAATTGCCGCCGGCGTGATTTTTATTTCCGATCAAACTGCCAAATATCAGCCAATTCCGACCCTGTCGAGAGAAATGACGAAATATCCCCCGGCGAGGTTTTTGTTTCCGATCAACAAGTCAAATTTTAGTTAATTCCGACACAGTCGAGAAAAATGACGAAATTGCCCCCGGCGCGGTTTTTGTTCCCGATAAACCTGTCAAATTTGAGCCCATTCCGACACAGTCGAGAAAAATGATGAAATTGCCGCCGACGCAATTTTTATTTCCGATCGAATTGCCAAATTTCAACCAATTCCGACACAATCTAGAAAAATGACCAAATTTCCCCCGGCGCGGTTTTTGTTTCCGATCAACCTGTCAAATTTTAGCCCATTCCGACACAGTCGCGAAAAATGAGGAAATTAAACCCGGCGCGGTTTTTGTTCCCGATCATCCTGTCAAATTTGAGCCCATTCCGACACAGTCGAGAAAAATGATGTAATTGCCCCCGGCGCGATTTTTATTTCAGATCAAACTGCCAAATTTCAGCCAATTCCGACACAGTCGAGAAAAATGACGAAATTGCCGACGGCGCGATTTTTATTTCCGATCAAACTGCCAAATTTCAGCAAATTTCGACACAGTCGAGAAAAATGACGAAATTGCCCCAGCGCGATTTTTGTTTCCGATCAGCAAGTCAAATTTTAGTCAATTCCGACACAGTCGCGAAAAATGATGAATTAGCCCCCGGCGCGATTTTTGTCCCCGATAAACCTGTCGAATTTCAGCCAATTTCGACACAGTCGAGAAAAATGACGAAATTGCCCCAGCGCGATTTTTGTTTCCGATCAGCAAGTCAAATTTTAGTCAATTCCGACACAGTCGCGAAAAATGATGAATTAGCCCCCGGCGCGATTTTTGTCCCCGATAAACCTGTCAAATTACAGCAAATTTCGACACAGTCGAGAAAAATGACGAAATTACCCCCGGAGCGATTTTTGTTTCCGGTCAACAATTCAAATTTCAGTCAATTCCAACACAGTCGCGAAAAATGACGAAATTGCCTCCGGCGCGATTTTTGTCCCCGATAAACCTGTCAAATTTCAGCCAATTCCGACACAGTCGCGAAAAATGACGAAATTGCCCCCG
>NW_019237168.1:0-2037 GCF_002742605.1 Olea europaea var. sylvestris | reverse complement strand
TCAAACCCGAAGTTATCATGAAATCGAAAACCACTTTTCATTGGCTCGATTCCAACCGAATTAGACTAGCAACCGGAAATGATAAAACCCGACGTTATCATAAAATTAACAACCACTTTTCATTGGCTCGATTCCAATCGAATTACACTAGCAATTAGCGGAAAATGAACAAACCCAAAGTTATCATGAAATAAAAAATCACTTTTCATTGGCTCGATTCCAATTGAATTGGACAGGCAATTCTTCGAAAATGATCAAACTCGAAGTTGTCATGAAATCAAAAACAACTTTTCATTGGCTCGATTCCAATCGAATTGGACTAGCAATTTGCCGAAATTGATCAATCCTGCAGTTATCATGAAATCGAAAACCACTTTTCATTGGCTCGATTCCAACCGAATTAGAGTAGCAACCGGAAATGAACCAACCCGAAGTTATCACGAAATCAAAAACCAGTTTTCATTGGCTCGATTCCAATCGAATTACACGAGCAATTAGCTGAAAACGAACAAACCCAAAGTTATCGTGAAATAAAAAATCACTTTCCATTGGCTCGATTCCAATCGAATTGGACTAGCAATTTGTAGAAAATGATCAAACCCAAAGTTATCATGTAATCGAAAACCACTTTTCATTGTCTCGATTCCCACCGAATTAGACTTGCAAATTTTCAAAAATGATCAAACCCGAAGTTATCGTGAAATCGAAAGCCACTTTTTATTTGCTTGATTCCAACCGAATTATACTGGCAATTTTTGGAAAATGATCAAACCCGAAGTTATCATGAAATTAAAAACCACTTTTCATTGGCTCGATTCCAATCGAATTAGAGTAGCAATTACCCGAAAACAAACAAACCCAAAGTTATAATGAAATCAAAAACCACTTTGCATTGGCTTGATTCCAATAAAATTGGACTAGCAATTTGCCGAAATTGATCAAACCCGAAGTTATCATGAAATCGAAAACCCCTTTTCATTGGCTCGATTCCAACCGAATTAGACTAGCAATTTCTCGAAGACGATCAAAACCGAAGTTATCATGAAATCGAAAGCCACTTTTCATTGGCTTGATTCCTATCGAATTAGAGTAGCAACTCGCCAAAAATGATCAGACCCGAAGTTATCATGAAATAAAAAACCCCTTTTCATTGGTTCAATTCCAATCGAATTAGACTAGCAATTAGCCGAAAACCACTTTTCATTGGCTCGATTCCAATCGAATTGGACTAGCAATTTGCTGGAATTGATCAAACCCGAAGTTATCACGAAATCGAAAACCACTTTTCATTGTCTCGATTCCCACCGAATTAGACTAGCAATTTTTCAAAAACGATAAAACCCGAAGTTATCATGAAATCAAAAGCCACTTTTTATTTGCTCGATTCCAACCGAATTATACTAGCAATTTTTCGAAAATGATCAAACCAGAAGTTGTCATGATATAAAAAATCACTTTTCATTAGCTCGATTCCAATCGAATTAGACTAGCAACTCGCCAAAAATGATCAGACTCGAAGTTATCATGAAATCAAAAACCACTTTTCATTGGCTCGATTCCAATCGAATTGGACTAGCAATTTGTCGAAATTGATCAAACCCAAGGTTATCATGAAATCGAAAACCACATTTCATTGTCTAGATTCCCACAGAATTAGACTAGCAATTTTTCAAAAATGATTAAACCTGAAGTTATCATGAAATCGAAAGCCACTTTTTCTTTGCTCTACTAGCAATTTTTCGAAAACGATCAAACCCGAAGTTATCATGAAATCGAAAACCACTTTTCATTGGCTCGATTCCAATCGAATTAGACGAGCAATTATCCGAAAACGAACAAACCCGAAGTTATCATAAAATCAAAAACCACTTTTCATTGACTCGATTCCAAATCGAATTGGACTAGCAATTTGCCGAAATTGATCAAACCCGAAGTTATCACGAAATCGAAAACTACTTTTCATTGTCTCGATTCCCACCGAATTAGACTTGCAATTTTTCAAAAACGATCAAGCCCGAAGTTATCTTGAAATCGAAA
>NW_019237167.1:0-2037 GCF_002742605.1 Olea europaea var. sylvestris | reverse complement strand
TTAATAATTGGTATTAATTCTGCCATATTGGAGGGTAATTGTTGACACATAAAAATTCAGCCCAAATCGAACGGCCCAAGAAAAGAAGCTCAGTTGGAGGGTCCCCAAATCGGATAGCCCAAAGAACGAAACCCAATCAAACAATTCAAGATAAAGGCACAAATAGGGAGGCCCAAGATTGCGGTAACGCCATCGCCCAAGTTTGCAAGTCGCCCAGAATCTGAGCTAATGGAGTGCCATGCAGTCGCCCAGAGCTGTTACTATATTCTCGCCCAAACCTTCAAGTCGCCTAAGGTCTTAGCAAACATAAAGTGTTGTGGTTATCAAGAAGTGCAGTTATCAAAGCAGTTATTAAAGCAGCCCTATCACGTTCCACGATTCAAGAAATTCAATCGAAAACGGTTGAACGACGAAGAGTAATGGCAGCAGTTAAAAAAGGCAGTTTCATGACAAGTTGGCCATTACGAGGAAAGTGGGCAGTTGTAGAACGATCAAGCAGTTTTTAGGCGGTTGATCACAAAGAGATCATCCATGGAGTATAAAAGGGAGAAAAGACATAGAGTAAAAGGACCGAATCAAAAACTCTCGAACAGAGAACATGTAATTTTAATTTCCTTAGCTTAGATTTAAACACTTTTTTCAGTAACTCGTGTGCTTGCGCCCCTTGGAGGCATTCTGTTTTTAATTTCCAATTGTAAAGTCATCGCCAATAAAAGAACACCCCTTTTTAGGACTTTGTCTCAAAAGGTTTGTCCCTTACACAATCGTCTGATCCCTTTTAATTGTTAGTGACTAACCCGCGCGAAACACCAATAAATGAAATTAACGAAAACAAGCGTTTTGAATTATCACAAAGGAAAAAACTGATTTGAAGATTCCGATGGTATTTATTTGGAAATAAATTTCTGAAGCTGGTGACTATTAAATAGGGCTTAAGCGTTCGCCTCATTTGTCTAGAGACTAGAGGTTGAGCCGGCCCTAATTGGTATGGAATAAAGCTCCTGCACAGACCCCTTTGCACAAGGTCTGTACAGGGGCTCTCACATGGGGGGTGGACCCCACATGTGGACTCCATGTGTGGGACCCACCCCCATGTGTGTGCATCTGTACAGACCCTGTGCAAATGGGTCTGTTCAAATAGCACAACTCAATTGGTATATAGTCTTTGAATTTTGCTATACTTGTGCCAGCACACTTTCTCGTGGGATAAGTAATGCATTTTCTCTTATACGAGGAAAGTTGTGAAGATCAAGCTAGACATCTCGAATCCAACATATGATTTTGGGCTTTCTTGAGCAACTAATAAGTTTCATGAGCTAGGCCTTTTAGTGTCAGTATCTCTCGTGGGATGACCTTGGCCTTTGCTTGTGGGACGGGCTTGTTGTGGCAAAGCTCGACCAACTTGCAGAATAAGCTAGCTGTATGTTTGTGACAAGAGCCCGATCGTCATTGCTTGAGCCTTGAGGCATGAGTTTGTGGTGACAAAAGCTTAACCGTTGCTTGAGTGATGAGATGGATACAACTCATACAAGTCTACAATAAGAACAATCATCAAGATCAGTCATATCTTCAAACATGAATTCAGACATTTCCTAGTTTGGTTCATTCATTGACTTTAATATTTATTTCCGCGCTTGCTTAATCGGTGCTCATCTTATATTAAACACCGATGATATGTCATATTAATTCATTAGTAAATAATAAATTTAATTCAAATGTTAAAAAGGTTGAACCCCAACCTTAAGGGTCCCCCACCGCCCCTGCCTTGAAGCATCGTCGGGGAAGTAAATCGCAGGTTATGCCTCCAAGGGTATAGGGTGGAAGGCTGCTTGTACACTTGCACTTACCTAAGAGCCAAATCCATATTTCAAGATTCGAACCCTTGACGCAGCAATCTCAAGCAAAACTGGATTTCATAAGTAAAAGTTTTATACAATATGTCTATTTAAAAATAGGGAAAAATTCATAAGTAAAAGTTTAAGTATCACACATTTCGAAATTAAGAAAACAAGGTTTCAAATTTCAAAAATTAGATTT
>NW_019237166.1:0-2037 GCF_002742605.1 Olea europaea var. sylvestris | reverse complement strand
GCTAGTCTAATTTGATTAGAATCGACCAATGAAAAGTGGTTTTCGATTTCATGATAATATCGGGTATGTTCGTCTTTGGCAAAATGCTAGTCTGCTTCGATTGGAATCGAGCCAATGAAAAGTAGCTTTCGATTTTGTGACGACTTCGGGTTTGTTCATTTTTGGAGAATTGCTAATCTAATTCGATTGGAATTGAGCCAATAGAAAGTGGTTTTTGATTTCTTGATAACTTCGAGTGTGTCCGTCTTTGGCAAATTGCTAGTCTAATTCGATTGGAATCGAGCCAATGAAAAGTGGTTTTTGATTTCATGATAACCTGGGTTTGTTCGTCTTTCACAAATTGCTAGTCTAATTCTATTGGAATCGAGCCAATGAAAAGTGGTTTTTGATTTCATGATTACTTCGGGTTTGTTCGTTTTTTGGCAAAATGCTTGTCTAATTCGATTGGAGTCGAGCCAATGAAAAGTGGTTTTTGATTTCATGATAACTTCGCGTTTGTTCATTTTTGGCGAGTTCCCAGTCTAATTCGATTGGAATCGAGCCATTGGAAAGTGCTTTTTGATTTCGTGATAACTTCGGGTGTGTTCGCCTTTGGCAAATTGCTAGTCAAATTTGATTGGAATCGAGCCAATGAAAATTGGTTTTTGATTTCATGATAACATCGGGTTTGTTCATCTTTGGCAAATTGCTAGTCTAATTCGATTGGAATCAAGCCAATGAAAAGTGATTTTTGATTTAACGATAACTTCTGGTTTGTTCATTTTTGAGAAATGATTGTCTGATTCGATTGGAATCGAGCCAATGAAAAGTTGCTTTTGAATTCATGATAACTTCGAATTTTATTGTTTTCGAAAATTGCTAGTCTGATTCGATTGGAATCGAGCCAACGAAAAGTGGTTTTTGATTTCATTATAACTTCGGTTTGATCATTCTCGACGAATTGCCAGACTAATTCGATTGGAATCGAGCAATGAAAAGTGGTTTTTGATTTCATGATAATTTCGAGTTTGCTCATTTTCGGCTAATTATTTGTCTAATTCGATTGGAATCGAGCCAGTGAAAAGTGGTTTTTGATTTCATGGTAACTTCGGGTCTTATCATTTTCGGCGAATTGCTATTCTAATTTGATTGGAATCGAGCCAATGAAAAGTGGCTCCCCATTTCATGAAAACTTCGGGTTTGATCGTTTTCGATAAATTGCTAGTCTGATTCAATTAGCATCGAGCCAATGAAAAGTGGTTTTCAATTTCCTGATAACTTCGTGTTTGTTCATTTTTGGCGAATTACCAGTCTAATTTGAATGGAATCGAGCCAATGAAAAGTAGCTTTTGATTTCATGACAACTTCGGGTTTATTCGGTTTTTGCGAAATTCTAGTCTAATTCGATTGGAATCGAGCCAATGAAAATTAGTTTTTTATTCCATGATAACTTCGGGCTTGTTCATTTTTGGCGAATTGCTAGTCTAATTCGATTGGAATCGAGCCAATGAAAAGTTGTTTCTGATTTCATGATAACTTTGGATTTGATCATTTTCAAAAATTGCTAGTCCATTTCGTTTGGAATTGAGCCAATGAAAAGTGGTTTTTGATTTCATGATAACTTCAGGTTTGATCATTTTCGTGGAATTGCTAGTCTAATTCGATTGAAATCGAGCCAATGAAAAGTGGTTTTGGATTTCATGATAACTTCGGGTTCGGTCATTTTCAGTGAATTGCTAGTATAAATCAATTAGAATCGAGCCAATGAAAAGTGTATTTCGATTTCATGATAACTTCGGGTTTGATCGTGTTGTAAAAATCGCTAGTCTAATGCGATTGGAATCGAGCCAATGAAATGTGATTTTTGATTTCAAGATAACTTCGGGTTTGATCATTTTCGGCAAATTGCTAGTCTATTTCGATTTGAATCGAGCCATTGAAAAGTGGTTTTGATTTCACGATAAATTCGGGTTCATTCGTTTTTGGCGAATTTGCTAGTCTAATTCGATTAGAATCGAGCCAATGAAAAGTGGCTTTCGATTTCATGATAACATCGGG
>NW_019237165.1:0-2037 GCF_002742605.1 Olea europaea var. sylvestris | reverse complement strand
CGTTCATTCCTCCCAAAAATGGCTTAACTCCCCCATTCGTCACGACGAAGTGGTGAGTTCAATCCAAAACGGTCGCTACATTTCCAAAAATTCTTATGGGCCCAATCGGACACCCTGTGTAAAAGTTACGCTCAATCCTTCGAAAAATAGCTTAACCCCCCATACGTCACGACGAAGTGGTGAGTTCAATCCAAAACGGTCGCTACATTTCCAAAAAGTTCTAATGGGCCCAAAACGGACCCCGTGTACAAAATTTACGCTCAATTCTTCGTTCGTCGACTCTCCAACCGTTCTAAATATGCAAGTGCTCATTCTTTCGAAAAATGGCAAAAATCCCTCGTACTTTACGACGAAGTAGTGAGTTCAATCCAAAACGGTCGCTACATTTTCAAAAAGTTCTTATGGGCCCAAAACGGACACCGTGTGCAAAAGTTACGCTCAATTCTTCGTCCGCCGACTCTCCATGCGTTCTAAATATGCAAGTGCTTATTCTTTCGAAAAATGACAAAAATCCCTCGTACGTCACGACGAAGTGGTGAGTTCAATCTAAAACCGTCGCTACATTTCCAAAAAGTTCTTATGGGCCCAAAACGGACACCTTGTGCAAAAGTTACGCTCAGTTCTTCGTCCGCCGACTGTCCAATAGTTCTAAATATGCAAGTGCTCTTTCTTTTGAAAAATGGGCAAAATCCCTCGTACCTCACGACAAAGTGGTGAGTTCAATCTAAAACGGTCGCTACATTTCCAAAAATTTCTTATGGGCCCAAAACGTACACCGTGTGCAAAAGTTACGCTCAATTCTTCGTCCGCCGACTCTCCATCCGTTCTAAATATGTAAGTGCTCATTCTTTCGAAAAATGGGTAAAATCCCTCGTACGTCACGACGAAGGGGTGAGTTCAATCCAAAACGGTCGCTCCATTTCCAAAAAGTTCTTATGGGCCCAAAACGGACACCGTGTGCAAAAGTTACGCTCAATTCTTCGTCCGCCGACTCTCCATCCGTTCTAAATATGTAAGTGCTCATTCTTTCGAAAAATGGGTAAAATCCCTCGTACGTCACGACGAAGTGGTGAGTTCAATCCAAAACGGTCGCTACATTTCCAAAAAGTTCTTATGGGCCCAAAACGGACACCGTGTGCTAAAGTTACTCTCAATTCTTCGTCCGCCGACTCTCCAAGCGTTCTCAATATACAAGCACTCATTCCTTCCAAAAATGGCTTAACTCCCCCATACGTCACGACGAAGTGGTGAGTTCAATCCAAAACGGTCGCTACATTTCCAAAAAGTTCTTATGGGCCCAATCGGACCCCGTGTGTAAAAGTTACGCTCAATCCTTCGAAAAATGGCTTAACTCCCCCATACGTCACGACGAAGTTGTGAATTCAATCCAAAACGGTCGCTACTTTTCTAAAAAGTTCTTATGGGCCCAATCGGACCCCGTGTGTAAAAGTTACGCTCAATCCTTCGAAAAATGGCTTAACTCCCCCATACGTCACGACGAAGTTGTGAATTCAATCCAAAACGGTCGCTACTTTTCTAAAAAGTTCTTATGGGCCCAATCGGACCCCGTGTGTAAAAGTTACGCTCAATCCTTCGAAAAATGGCTTAACTCCCCCATACGTCACGACGAAGTTGTGAATTCAATCCAAAACGGTCGCTACTTTTCTAAAAAGTTCTTATGGGCCCAATCGGACCCCGTGTGTAAAAGTTACGCTCAATCCTTCGAAAAATGGCTTAACTCCCCCATACGTCACGACGAAGTTGTGAATTCAATCCAAAACGGTCGCTACTTTTCTAAAAAGTTCTTATGGGCCCAATCGGACCCCGTGTGTAAAAGTTACGCTCAATTCTTCGTCCGCCGACTCTCCAACCGTTCTAAATATGCAAGTGCTCATTCTTTCGAAAAATGGGTAAAATCCCTCGTACGTCATGATGAAGTGGTGAGCTGAATCCGAAACGGTCGTTACATTTCCAAAAAGTTCTTATGGGCCCAAAACGGACACCGTGTGCAAAAGTTACAATCAATTCTTCGTCCGC
>NW_019237164.1:0-2037 GCF_002742605.1 Olea europaea var. sylvestris | reverse complement strand
CATTTAAAAATAAAATAAAATAAATGAAATAAATTTTGGGGCGTTACATGACCTACTTTCATTCTTTGTCCACTAATTGTATCAAAACGCATGAGAACAGATGATATTCTTAATTTTATGTGCTGTCAATTCTTAGTCCCTAATTATTTGAAAGTTGGAATCGATAAAATTAGCATATAACGAATTTGCAAAAGAAGAAATGAACATTGAAGCTGAAAGGAAATGTCAGTTGTTGATCCAAGAAGAACCTGTTAAGGAAAAATTGTGCAGTTCGTCGGACAGCTGTCATGTCTCCTGTAGGAACCAGAACACCCATCTGAACCATAGCTTGAAGGACCTGTAGTAGATAAAAACTTTTCTTAGTAAAAAATAGCATTGATATAGTAATCAGACATGTCATCAATGTTAATAGCTAGACCTTATTGAAATTCAGACATCACCAAAAGCCAAATATTAAAGCCCCATTTGACCCACATTATTTCAAAAAAATACATTCTTAAACAGTGATTTAACATCATTTCAACCACACATTCTTCAATAAAATAATATTACACGCAAATCCAAAAGTTTTCTTTATTTTTTAACAACACATTTCCCATCAATACAATATTCGAAAATACATTCTTATGGAAATAATGTGGCTCAAACAAGGTCTAAGAAACTATCACCTTATCCGCATCCTTCTCATAGACTCCATAAAATGTTTCTAGCAAACCTTCTCGAATGTTAGAACTTATACTGAAAAGAGTAAAGGTCAAGTGTTTATTTGCATAGAAGATGAATATGTCTAAAAGAAAAGACTCTACGCGAAGAGAAATGTTCCCCAACAAAAGGAAGCATTGAATCAAATTGCACCTTCCCATCATTCCAAAGTCATAAAAGATCAATCTTCCACCATTAACTTCATCCACAGCAATATTTCCAGGATGCTGCAAATAATATGATATATGCATATATATTCAAATCAATATCATCATTGATAAAAAGCACATAATTCAGGCATTATTCAAATGTAAGCTGTTCAAAAGGACGGAAAATTAATTAAAGAATGTGATCAGAGATTCAAGGAGATTAAAAGCCCATTGCAGATAATGGATCTTCCTTCAGCTTTTCCTCTCATTTTATTGCTGTTCTAAATAAACATGAAAGTATGAATGGATCTTCCTTCAGATAATTTAAACCTTTTTCTAGACTATAAGTTTAGTAAGCAAATATTTGTGAAATATGTACTATAAGCTCATAGGAATGACTTACTGGATCAGCATGGAAAAAGCCATGTGATAGAATCTGCTCCAGGTAAGATTCAACAGCATAACGGCCCAACCTGATGAGAATTAACAAGCATTAGAATCATATCGAAAATCGGACATGTAATTTCAATTTTTCAAACTCAGAAGCATAAAAATTTTCACATAATGTGGTTAATATATATTGTGTGACACCTCTGGCGATCCACACCCAACTGATCTAAAGCTTGTATGCGGTTTATTTTGATCCCAGGGACATATTCCATTGTCAGAACCTACAGGATGCGAAAAGATTGGTCAAATGAAAAAAATATTACAGAAGAAAATCAAATATTCTCATCATTCAAACTTTTATGATTTTTGAAAGTTAAACCTGTGGAGTCGTGTATTCCCAATATATTGTTGGCACTTTGACATAATCCATGTCTTTGAAGTTATCTGCAAATTTCTCTGCATTCGCAGCTTCCATTGTGTAGTCAATCTCCTGAAAATTGATAAGGTGAGGGAAACCTCAATTAATATGAACAGAAATAAATAGAACAAGAACATGCTTACCAAAATGATACTAAGATCAACCTGGTACCACAAGAAATAAGGCTAATCAAGGCACCTATCCAAAATTAACTTCATTTGTTCGATCTATCATTTACATACATGTACTCTGTGCATTTTTTGGTCTACTTAAAGTGCAATCTACACTTAGTTTCTATATTTTTGAGTCACAATAACTATATAATGATAGCAATAACAATAACAGTACTATTTCATAAAACATAGTATTTGAGCCCCA
>NW_019237163.1:0-2037 GCF_002742605.1 Olea europaea var. sylvestris | reverse complement strand
TTTAATCTCAAAGATCTGTGAATAAAAAAGAATTTTCAAAAACTTAGGGTTTTCAAAAAAATCGAACTCGTATCCAAATCCTCCGGAGAAGATGCTCTGATACCACTTGTAGGTTCTCGAGAGGTTAATCGAAACAATATTTCACAAAGATTCATAGAAAATCAAGATTGCAGAATTTTAAAAAGAATGAACACGAAGGATTTTTTGTCACAAAGACCTGGATGTTCAGCCTTACGGCCTACTCACCACGTTGAGCATCTACTAGGTAGATTGAGCTTTAGATCTACTAGAAAAATCACCAAGAATGTTACAAATGTATGAAGAAACACAAAGTTTCTTCACTATTTTAATCTCGCCTCACATTCAAATTACACAACACCACCAAACTCGCACTAAGCAGTATCACAAAGTTATACACCAAGTGTAGTATCAAAAGTCACTCAAATTTACAGAAGGTAATTTTCACTCAGAAAATAAGGTGGCGTGAGAGAGGAAGAGAACCCCTAGAACACTCAGATAACCTAGAATAGGTCATCCTCAAATGAACCGTCCAACAGATCTTTAATCAGGTAAGATGAATGGTTGTAGATCAACGGTGAGGAGATGGCTAAATGTATGGCCAGATCACATCTCCAAGAAAGGCAGAAGTCGCACTTCAAGGAAACACATTTTCTCTTAATAAAATGGACCTAAACCCATTACAATAAACACATCCCATCATCTCAACTAGGCCAAGAATGTGAGGCACATATATTGGGCTCAAGAATATCTAATGAACTGATCTTCAGCAATATCTCAACAACATCTAAGTACTCGAGGTTGAAAAGTAAAACGTATTGGTCCAGACAACATTAGTCATGTAGGGAGGAACTGTATCTAAGGAATATACATTGTTTGATATGGAAGGTTAATTATTTTGACGTGCAAGATTTGAGAAAGGCGGAATAGCACAATCAAATGTGCATAAAAAGGTGTAATCAGGTGCTATACCGAACAACTTAAAATACGCAAAGACATTCTCAATAGATGAGAGTTGATTAATCAAAAGTTGTTGTTAAGAATGTATCAACCCAAAATTCCATAGGGAGTTTAGATTGTGCTAAAAGTGTTAGCCCAAATTTCATGATATGTAAATGCTTAGGCCAATAAGTTTCGTTAAGTTGTGCAAACAGCAAAAAAATTACTGTTTTATTTATCAACTATTATATATATTTACGTTCAACAGGAAAAATTAGTCCAATTGTTCTAATATATTATTGTTTCAGGTATATTTTTCAAAACTTGTGCAAACGTGAGAAATCTATGTAAGTGTTATGCCCTAAGTCCAATCAACCATGGACATAAATTTTTTTTGATATATAATTAATGCAATTTAATGGTAGATCTATTATTTAATTATTAGACAATTAAATTAAATAATAGAGTCTGTAGATTCAAATCTTTGAAATTTGTTAATCACAAGGAGTTGTGATTATGAGATACAAATTACATATGATTGAATTTTAAATCGTTTGTGGTCGTAAGTAATAACAAGATACGGATATCGTTATTATGGATAGATCATCACGTGTGACATTTCTTACTTGTGAAGTAAGAAGCTAATCTCACAATCTAAAGTGTGGTGATACTTAAATGAACACGTGGATATTTTGTTATGGAACAAAACATTGGAGACCCGCCAAGAGATTTCACATGGATAATTATCTGAGTGTCAGTGGTTAATCTCTAACATTCGGTAGTGGGATTGGTCCTTTTGACTTGAGGTCGTCATAGTACCTTTTATGAGAACGGTCATGTTTTGATGGTGTTGGATGTTGCTCTGCCAAGAGCCACTAATATGACATCGTTCGGGTATGTCAAAAGTCATATGGAGGTTGTGAATGATCAATAGAGGATCCGTCACTCTTAGATAGTAAGAGATTATTATCTACGTTTCATTCAATTAAGTCAATAGCAAAATCCTTGGCCAAGGTATACTCATAAGTCGAAAAGGAGTTTTCGACTTATATTGACTTAATAGTAGAGTGAAAGATATGA
>NW_019237162.1:0-2037 GCF_002742605.1 Olea europaea var. sylvestris | reverse complement strand
TATTTGTTAGATGAAATGTTTGTTGCACACTTTACAAGACACAAGTAAAGGTGTGTAGTGAAGAGGTAAATGCAATTGAAAGTGATTCTTCACCAGACTTGTGGCACAAACGATTGGCTGACATGAGCGAAAATGATTATAGATTTTAGCAAGGAAGTCCCTCATTCTTTTTACCAAAGACGCATCATTAAAATCTTGTGATTATTTTTATTTGGTGAACAACATAGAGCTTTCTTTCAGAAATCGTCTAGTAGAAAATCCTTGTGATTATTGTTAATTTGGTGAACAACATAGGTAACTTTATAATAACTTGGGAAAATTGCGACAGCAGTCCCTAACATTTTCATTTTTTGTAGACTTTACCCTAACCTTCATTTTATGTCAGTGGAGATTTCTAACCTTTCATATATATGCACCTGAGATACATCTAGACGAAAACTCCAAAACACCGTCAGTTGACCGAAAAAATTAAGGAATCAACATCCCATGAAACTGTCTAAAAAGGTATCAACATCCAATAAAATCGTCGCAGTAGCAGATAGTTCAAGAAATTTTCCCAATCAATTGACTGTGTTTTGGACAATGGACCTAAGGTGTATATTTACAAAAAGTTAGGGACCTTCACTGGTACAAAATGAAGGTTAGGATAAAGTCTGTAAAAAATGAAAAGGTTTGTACGGTTTTCGTCCAAATGGACCTCAGGTGTATATTTATAAAATGAAGGTTTAAAAGGTTTTCGTCCAAATGGACCTCGGGTGTATATTTATAAAAGGTTAGGGGCCTTCGCTAGCACAAAATGAAGGTTATGGTAAAGTCTGCAAAAAATGAAAAGGTTAGGGACCACTGCTGCAATTTTCCCTAATAACTTTTTTTTGTTTTGTTTTGTTTTTTTCTATTTTTGCATACAAGTCTTTTTTTTTTTTGGTTCTTTAATTATCAAATCATTTAGTTTCTTTTATTTATTAGTATTGGATTGAATGAAGTGAAGTTGTATATGAAAATGGAGAAATATTGCAGTGGAGGTGGTGGTTGCGGTGAAGCGGCGTGTGAAAATGAAGAAATGATTGAAGACAACACGATGTCTTTTTTGTTCCCAAGATTTTTTGGTAAAAAAACTAATTTTGCTACGTGATAAAATGGAAGAATTCAGCATTCCTAACCACAGTAACTTCCATTCCCTCTTTTATATAGTAGGGATAGAGAGATAGGGATTATTGGTAAGACAAATACAAGTGATATGTTTTATCTTGTCAAAATTGACTTTAGTGGTAATACCTATCTCACCCTTAACACGAACAATTATGGAAAATATGTCAACTATAAATTTGATGGTAATTGTTGCAAATTAATTATTAGAGAAAGGCATAATTGTCTCCTCAAAATTTCAATTAAATCACGTTAAAAAGCTTTAATGTCACACACGTAATTACTTTCAATTTTTCAACATGTTTGGGCCTACTGTGTGTTGGGAAGTGGGTTGCTTTAATGTGGTGAGTAACGTGCGTGGTGGAAAAATTATGTTCTTTTTTGCTTTCCTATTTTCTTCTACTTTCTTCAATTTCTTTGCTTTCCCATTTTCTTTCTTGAGATAGTCAAAAAAAAGGAGAAAGAGATGACTACACCGCAATTTCTTCATCCCGATTGCATTGGTTTTCTTCATTTTGTTGTGATTTCTAATCAACAGGTATAGTGGGTTGTTTTCTAACTTTTTTCAATTCGTCTTCTTATGATTTCCAACGGGTTTTTCATCTAACTGCGATTTCTTCATCTTTTTATGTGTACAGTTCTAATTTTAAGTTCGTGAAATTGACAGGTTGTGTGTTAATATTAAAAGAGAGAGGTATATAATTTTTTAATCTAATTTATGCTTTCTGTGATTAAAATTGCCTATCTTTGTTATTGTTTTTTTTTTCGAATTTCAAATAGATTATTGAGTTCACAGTCTTAGAATTTTTAGTTCTTTCTTGATAAATTGATTTTACCTTTTGTTTCTCTTTTATGGTGGATTTTCACGAGGTTTATATGTTAAACAGAGAG
>NW_019237161.1:243169-247166 GCF_002742605.1 Olea europaea var. sylvestris | reverse complement strand
TTATTGGCCAAAAATGCGACATGATGTAGAACAAATATGTGGAAAGTGCATAACTTGTAAAAAGGCTAAGTCAAAGGTTCAACCACATGGTTTGTATACTCCTTTTGCCTGTACCTAGTGAACTTTGGGTAGACATATCTATGGACTTTGTGTTAGGTTTGCCTAGGACAAAAAGGGGTTAGGATTAAATATTTGTAGTGGTCGATAGGTTTAGTAAGATGGCGCACTTCATACCATGTCATAAAACTGACGATGGTACTAATATTGCAGACTTATTCTTTAGGAAAATAGTACATTTACATGGAGTACCTAAAAGTATAGTGTCTGATAGGGACGTGAAGTTTTTGAGTCATTTTTGGCGTGTTCTATGGAGTAAGTTAGGAACTAAGTTATTATTTTCTACAACTTCTCACCCACAAACAGATGGACAAACTGAAGTAGTTAATCGAACTATGACTCAACTACTTAGGACAGTGATCAATAAAAGTCTGAAATCATGGGAAGAGTGTTTATCGTTTATAGAGTTTGCATATAATCGAGCTACACATTCTACTACTTTGTTTTCTCCTTTTGAAATTGTTTTTGGTTTTAATCCACTAACACCTATGGATTTAATGTCTTTGCCTGTGCATGAACGAGGTAGCTTGGATGGGAAACGAAAAGTCAAGATGGTGAAAACACTCCATGAAAAGGTCAGGATGCAGATCGAAGAGAAAGGAAAGCTGATTGCATCAAAGGCAAATAAAGGAAGAAGACGTGTTACATTTGAGCCTGGAGATTGTGTCTAGGTGCATTTCAGAAAAGAGCGTTTTCAAGAACAGAGGAAATCAAAATTGCAACCACAAGGCGATGGACCGTTTCAAATCATCGAGAGGATTAATGACAATGCATACAAAGTGGATTTACCTGGTGAGTATAATGTTTCAGCTACTTTGTGTCTGATCTCTCTCTGTTTGATATAGGTTCAGATTCGAGGACGAATCCTTTTGAAGAGAGAGGGGATAATATGATCCAGGAGTCGAGCCCGACGAAGGCAAATGCGAGACGAGACCCATTGATAGTCGATGACGGACCAACGACGCGATTAAGGGCCAAGCAAGTGAAACAGGCGATGGGATTACTCTTTCAAGAAACCATTGATGGAACCGTGTTCGGGACTCAAAATGGAGCAACTTTCATGTTCAGGTCGAAGGCCGAATCAACTTGGATCAATTTGTTATCAAGACGAAAACGGAGGCTGAAGACAACACCATGCGGCCGCACAGGCAAAACCACATGCAGCCGCACACATACATACCGAAAATCAAAAGTGCAATTTCAGTTGAACCATGCGACCGCATGGATTTACACCATGCGGCTGCACAACCCAAAAAAATTGGCGAATTTTCTAATTTTGGCCGAATTTCCTAGTTTCGATAGAATTCTTATGAAATCAAATTATTACCATAATTTGATGGTTTTGGACGTTTTTATTCATTAGTATAAATAGGATATTACTTTTCATTGTAAGAACTTTTGAACTTTTGACTTTTGAATTAATATTATAGAGAGAGAAATTTCTTCTTTCAATTTATTGTTCTTCTTGAACAATCTTGGAACTTATCAAAAATCAACTTCTTGTAGCGTTCTAATCAATCGGATTGTGGGTTCTTTCAATTGTAATCAAGGGGTTTTAGGTTCTTCGCTAATCTAGGGTTTCTTGGTTCAATTCTTGGGATTCAAGATCCAAAATTGGGTTAGTATTGGCGTTCTTGGGTTCCGCATCAATCTCATTGTGGGTTTCATAGTTTCCATTGCTACGGGGTTCGCATCACGAAAGGTTTGTAAACTCGTTAAGTCCTTGTATGGATTGAAATAAGCTCCTAACCAATGCATCAAAAGTTTAACAAAATGACGTTGTCAAACGGATTTAAGATAAACAAGTGTGACAAATGTGTAAACATAAAACATATACCAAATACCTTTGTGATTATATGTCTATACGTAGACAACATGTTGACAAAGTGAAATAGTCATGAAATGATGATAAACACTAAGAAAATGCTAACAGAGCATTTTGATTCGAAAGATATGGGTGTGACTGATGTAATATTAGGATCTAAGATCTCTAGAACATCGAAAGAAATTGTACTTTCTCAATCTCACTACATTGAGAATATACTTAAGAGGTATAATGTGTTTGAGGAAAGTCTCATGAAAACCCTATTGACACAAGTTTACACTTAGTAAAAAATACGAGTGAATGTGTGTCACAACTAAAGTATTCGCAAGTGATAGGCAGTCTAATGTATATTACAAATTGCACTTGATCAGACATAGCTTTTGCTGTGAATATACTTAGTAGATTCATTAGTAATCCAAGCCATAATCATTGGAAGTTTTAGCAATGTTTTTAGGTACTTGAAGTATACCTTAACATATGGACTATACTTGTCATAATATCCTGCTATAATGGAAGGATATTGTGATTTGAATTGGACATCCGATGTGAAAAATTTCAAGTCTACTAATGGTTATGTATTTACCATTTGTGGAGTTACTATATCATAGAAATCAACAAAGGAAATGTGTATAGCTCGATCAACAATGGAATCTGAATTCTTTGCTTTGGACAAAGCTGGAAAAGAAGTAGAATGATTTTGTAACTTCTTGGAAGATATTCTATGTTGGCCCAAGCCCGTCCCTGTAATAAGTATATATAGTGATAGTCAATCGGCTATTGGAAGGGCTCGAAGTAGCATGTATAATGGTAAGCCTAAACATATCGTCGTAGACACAATTCCATTAAGCAATTGATCTCTAATGACATCATCTCTATAGATTATGTGAAATCGAAGAAGAACATCGTGATCCATGTACAAAAGGGCGACCTAAAGATCAAATATGTTGTCTATAGAGAGGAATGTGATTAAAATATACTGCATAAGAGTCTTTGTAATGATAACCCTACCTTGTTGACTAGAGATCCCAATATCTTATTTCAAAGGGGTAACTAAGTTATAAAGATTCAACGAAACATTTAGAAAATTATTTCCTAACTCATTCCTATAACATTAAAGTACTTTTTGCAGAGTGATTATAGGCTAATGTACTCTTTTAATGATTTCTATATCTTGATTATGTTAGGCAGAGTAGGGCGGAATACACTTAATAAGATGTCACCTACGTAAGTGTGAAGTGAGGCCGCTTCAATTAAAATTGTTTGAGGCTAAAATTTTCTAAACATTTATGAAATCGAAGATCGGTTCAATGCCAAAATGAACCAAATCATGAAAACCATGAACGGATTAGAGAAGACATCTGTGTGAGAATTGTAGTCTTGGCTTACATTAATAGTTGAACGATTCAAGACATCACGTTTCCTAATTAGCCAAGTAAGTCTTATAGTATTTCACTAAGGAAAGTTCAAAGCTGGAAGCTACCTTACCTGATGCAGTGTTTTTCGCTCTCTCTCTATAATACATCATAAATTTTCTCATTGCATATGCATATTCGAATTTTCATTCATGTGGAAGGATTGTTGAAAATTGGTTTAAAACTGAGAAAATTGTGTTAAGTATAAAAGTGGAAAAGTGACATTCGTGTTACCTTCGGCCAAATATTTGAACTTGATCAGATGGTCAAACTACAAATGTAAATAGACCAACTTGTTCTACTCGTCAAGTAGATCGTCATGATATATTTAAAATCTCAAAATCAATTCTGGATGAATGAAAAACTACAATCCAAAATTGGAAGAAAAATAGAGGGAAAACTAGCCTGAATTTTTGCCTAACTCCTTCGCTCGCACATCGTTTGAGCGACAGGGCTGTAGCTCGAGCAACAAGCTAGCGATAGGCGGGTGAAAAGTATCTATCGATATTTTGACACTATCGCTCGAGCGAGAGGCTAGCGACAACAATTGATGCTTCCCGTCGTAAGGTTATGAGGTTTAATGCACAACGCTTCACTCACAACTCCCCATCCTCTATAAATAGGATCCTTTGGACATCCATAA
>NW_019237161.1:236585-240375 GCF_002742605.1 Olea europaea var. sylvestris | reverse complement strand
ATAACGATCACAAAAATTACAAGAAGAAATAAGATAATTAAGAAGGGAAAATTATATCCCCATAAGATTTTATTGTTTTTGTTGACACGGTAAAAGTGCAGCTCAAATCGAATAGCTCAAAGAATGAAGTCCGACTGGGCAATTCAGGATAAATGCCCAAATAAGGTTATTAATGAATGCAGTGGAAGCCCACAAACGCGGTAACACCATCGTCCAAATTTGCAAGACGCCCAAGATCTGAGCGAATGAAGTGTCTTGTAGTCGCCCAGAGTCCTGTTCTTGTCCAAACCTTCGAATCGCCCAAAATCTTAGCAAACATAAGATGTTATGGTTATCTAAAAGTGCAGTTATCGAAACAGTTATTGAGTAATCTTATCACGTTTCACAATTCAAGGAGTTCAGTTGAAAACGATTGAACGACAAAGAGTAGTGACAGCAGTTAGAGATGGCAATTCCACGATAAGTTGGCCAACATGAATGAAGTGGGTAGTTATAAAACAATCAAACAGTTTCTAAGCGGTTAATCACGAAGAAATCATCAAGGGAATATAAAGGAAGAGAAAACATAGAGCAAAAGACCCCGAATCAAACACTATCAAACAGAGAATATGTAATTTCAATTTCTTAGTTTAGACTTAAACATTTCTTTTAAGTACTCGTGTGTTTGCGCCCCTTGGAGGCATTCTGTTTAAGTTCCAATTGTAAAGTCATCGCCAATAAAAAAACTCATTTTTGGGACTTTGTCTCAAAAGGTTTGTTCCTTACACAATCTTCTGATCCCTTTTTAATTGTTAGCGACTACCCGCGCGAAACAATTTGGCACGCCCAATGGGACCTTGGTGTTTGGTGTTGGAGATATAAAAGGTGAAACAATATGCCTCAGAAATCTGATAAGGAAGCAAGTCAGGAAAGAGTCCAGTCTGTGATCGAGCAATATGAGAAGCAACATAGCTCTCCACGAACAGATGGACAGAATCAGAACAATCATAGTCGTTACGAACCAATGACAGAGTTGAGTCCTCGAACCATGCGTACATTGCTTAGAGAACTCACACAAGATGTCGTTGAACAGGTAAATCTACGAAATATTTATAATATGGAAAGATTTACCCAGAATGGGAATACACATTATGACAACATGGCCAAACAACTGAATATTTTGAACGAAATAATGAATAAGTTAGTATGTCAAATTTGTCAATCAGTTGTGCCTCTTGCAAACCACTTTCAAATTAGGACAATTGTGGGACATAATCCCCTAGTCCTAAGTTTAAATCAAGGGGTAAAATAACCTTTTGATCCCTCTACTTCAAACCAGGGGTGGTATAATACCAAATCAAAATAGTGGCAATGGTAGATCTAACTTGGGGGGCAACTTAAAGTAAGAGATAATGTCCTAAATAATGAACAGAATATCCCACGTGTTAATGATGGAATAAATGTTCAGGCTAATGGTAACAATAGCCCAAATCATGGCAACTTTGTTGCCAACCAAGGACCAAACGTCAGGCCTCAAGCAAATCAACCAATCAACTAACCTATAGGAATTCCATATGACCCCTACATCATGTTGAGAAATCAGATTATGGAAATAGTGCAGGACCAGATGGCTTTTGGAGTAGGTCCTGTCATTAGGCCGACCTATACAAAGCCATATCCTGATTGAGTAGACCAAGCATATCCATGGCCTAGAGGGTATAAAGTGCCAGAATTCTTATTGTTTACTGGTTTAGGAGAGGTGTCTACTCTAGAACACATAGGGCGATTCGCACTGCAAAGTGGTGACGTAACTGATTACCATAAAATGAGGCTGTTCCCTAGTTCATTAATAGGAGTAGCCTTCTCCTAGTTCATCAATTTGCCAGTAAACTCTGTCCAAATATGGCAGCAATTGGAGCAATTGTTCCACGCTCAGTTTTATAAGACTGAGTATGAAGTTACTTTGGCCGATTTGGTGAATCTACGTGAAATGCCAAACGAATGGGCAGAAGGTTTCCTTCAAATGTTCAAGACGACAAGAAGTAAATATTTTGTACATTTGCTCGAAAGGGAGTTTGTCAAAATCGCTCAAGGTTGCTTAAACTTTGATTTGAAAAAGAAATTCCACGACAAGAAATTTCCTGATCTTTTTCAATTGAGCGCGAACGTGATTAGGTATGAACGATTAATAAGAGAAGAAGAGCAAATGAAAAATTCTAGCAATGGGACTTATTATAGAGACCCAAATTTTGATGTTCATACCATTAATGACGAGTATTACGATCAAACCGAAATGTGTTTGGCCGAATTAGTTAAAGGAGACACGTATACTTGTCCTATAATGGCTAAGCCTAGACCGTCGGGTAAGGATGAGCCTATAAAAGATGAAAAAATAAAGGCTAGAACGTTCTCGTTCGATGTAACCAAAGCCGACCTTATATTTGATAAATTATATAAGGATAAGCAGATAAAGTTAAGCGATAAGCATAAACTGCCAAGCCCTGAACAAGTTAAGAGTAAAAAATATTGTAAGTGGCATAATGTATGGTCACATTTGACTAACAACTGCTTGGTTTTTCGCCATGTGTTACAGGATGCCATTGAATCAGGACGAATTACGTTCGAGGATAAGAGGAAGATGGCAATGGATGAAAATCCTTTTCCACAGCCACTTGGAGTGAACATGGTGATGTCTGGTTTCAAAAACAAGTTGTCAATATTCAAGTTGGTTATAGATGATGGAGAAGAAGACCCTGGATCACATCCCAACGTCTTTGAACGTATCAAAGGGAAGGAGCCCAAAAAGGACGAAGACGTCCTATGTGCAAGATGGAAAAAAGAAGTGAGTGCAAATGCAGAGAAACCAGGGATATGGCAGCATCACCATTGCCTAGTTTTTTCCCAGATGCTTAACCTGGTAGAGGGCGGGGTACATCGTTCTATAAGGGACCGCCTTTTGAGAGGCAGTTCAGACCAGTAAATAATGGGAGAACATTCAGACCGCAACCTTGCCAACCAAATGTATGGCTTTTGTTCCAGTACTGGAAGGACGATACCTTTCAACGAGATGACTAGAACCCAACAAAGGCATTTTCAATGGAACTATAGGCGAATGATGAGGCAACAACAGAGAATGCTACGTCCTAAGGCACCTAGACTACTCGAGGCAGTCAATTAAAATATTTTCAAAGATAGTGCAGAGACTGGTACAGGTGAACCTATGGAAGAATTGCCAGAGACTTTTTCTGGAAGGTCAAAGTTTGAGCGAGATAGAAGGGATGGAGAAGATCCAGATCATCCCCTTACTATTCAGTTTGGTACGTTACCTCCTGTCATGACTAATAACTATTTACTAGCCAATGAGTTCAAGAATAAAGGGAAGGGAGAGGGAGAAGAAGAAAAGGAGGATAACGAAGAGGAAGCATGCATACTGGAATATGAAGAAGACCAAACTTCTAGAGAGACCTACAATGGTGAAGAAGATGATGGTATGACAGACATCGAAGAGGAAATCAATCTGGAAGCAGAAAGGAGAAGAAGAGGAGTATCGTTTAATACCCTGTTGAAGCAACTACATCGAGAGGGAGTTCGTGAAGTAGACTTATTGGGAGAACCATCTGGGCGTTCTTTCGATTATTACGTGCTGTATGGGATGCCCAATAGGAAGAAGAGAATGCCTCACTCTGAAAAGTATGGATCACCTCCAAGAATAATGCCTCCTCCCGCAGGTTGGGTAATTGAAGAAGAAGCATTAGAAAACAGTAAAAAGGAAATTCAGGAGACAGAGGCTCAATGCGATATGCTGCACGTT
>NW_019237161.1:232774-234999 GCF_002742605.1 Olea europaea var. sylvestris | reverse complement strand
CGTTCATCAGCCAAATGCTCGATCAAGAGGTTAGTGATAAATTAATCGCTTTATTAAAGGAGTACAAAGATTATTTCGCTTGGAAATATGAACATATGCCTGGTTTAGATAGAGACTTGGTGGAACATAGATTACCAACCAATCCTAATTTTAAACCTCATAGGCAACCTCCTAGGCGTTTCGTTCCTAATGTACTCCCTGAAATTAAGGAAGAGATAGAGCGATTAAGGTTAGTGATAAATTAATCGCTTTATTAAAGGAGTACAAAGATTATTTCGCTTGGGAATATGAACATATGCCTGGTTTAGATAGAGACTTGGTGGAACATAGATTACCAACCAATCCTAATTTTAAACCTCATAGGCAACCTCCTAGGCGTTTCGTTCCTAATGTACTCCCTGAAATTAAGGAAGAGATAGAGCGATTATTAAAATCAGGCTCTATTAGAACAGCCAGATATGTTGAATGGTTGTCCAATATCGTGCCGGTGTTAAAAAAGAATGGTAAACTAAGGGTGTGAATGCCCTGGGTGTCTAGGATGTTTTGAATGGGTAGTTATGCCTTTTGGCCTGAAAAATGCAGGAACATCTTATCAAAGGGCAATGAATTTGATTTTTCATGATATGATAGGCACGTTTGTTAAAGTGTATGTAGATGATATAGTGGTCAAATCCATTAAAGAAGAAGACCATTTTGAACAATTAAGATGTTCATTTGAGTGAATGAAGCAATATAAACTAAAGTTGAATCCCTTGAAATGTGCATTTAGTGTTAATGTAGGGAATTTTCTTGGTTTCTTAGTACAAAAAAGGGGGATTGAATTTGATAAAAATAAAGCGAAAGCCATTCTAGAGGCCAAACCACCTAGCAACAAAAAAGAATTGCAAAGGTTTCTAGGCCAAGTAAACTTTTTAAGACGCTTTATTTCTAGCTGTGAAGGGCGAACTAAAGCCTTTTCGCTGCTTTTAAAGTTGAAAAACCTGGACGGAGTCGTCTGGAAAGAAGAGCATCAAAAGGCTTTTGAAAGTCTAAAGACATATTTATCAAGTCCACCAGTGTTGGTGTCACCAATCCAAGGACGGACAATGAAAGTGTATATATCGGCTGAAGAAGAATCAATAGCTGGAATGGTCGCGCAGGAAGACCAATTTGGTGAAGAACGGGCGATTTACTACTTGAGTAGACGGTTAACAAAATGTGAATGTAATTACTCTGTCATCAAAAAATTATGTCTTGCATTGTATTTCACGTGTACAAAATTAAGGGCTTATTTACGGCCCGTAACCGTTTATTTGATTTCTAGAGTAAATTTGATTAAGTATATGTTCTCTCGCCCTATTTTACACCAAAGGGTAGGCCTTTGGACTAACTTTATCAGAATTCGAAATACAACACATACCCCAAAAGGCAGTAAAAAATCAGGATTTGGCTAATTTTCTAGCCGACCATCCATGCCTTGACATGTCTGAAGAAATTGAATTAGAAATCAATTCGTTCGAACTAAAACTTTGGGTGTTGTATTTCGATGGGTCAAAAATCTCTAAAGGTGTAGGAGTAGGAGTGGCATTGATAAATCATTTAGGGATTTGCTACAAGTTCGTATTCACTTTGGATGGGATGTGCACCAACAATCAGGCCGAATATGAAGCCTTAATCGTGGGCTTAGAACTAATGATAGATATGTGGGTAAAGAACATAATCATTAAAGGCGATTCTTAATTGATAATTCAGCAATTGATTGGTGATTTTAAATGCCAAAGTGATTCCATCATGAGTCAATATGAAATCGCCCAAAAATTGTTAGAAGAATTCGACCAAGTAGAACTTCAATGCGTTAATATGATATATAATGACGTGGCAAATGAGTTGGCTCAGATGGCCTCAGGGTACTCAAAGGTTTTAAATTGGAAGTCTACTTATGAGTATGGAGCAATATTGCCTGTGATCCAAAGAAGGGCGAGAACGATTGAATTTCATTGTATACAAGATGGAGATGCAATAGATTGGAAGGCAGAGATTAAAAGGTTCCTTAAAGAACCTAATATAGGAAACAGTAAAAAAATGAAGTTGTGTTTGCTAAACTATACACTGATAGATGAAGAGTTGTTTAAGAAATGCTCTGATGGTATATTGCTAAAATGTGTAAGTTTACAAGAAGTCAGGACGATCATGGCTGAAGTACACGAAGGGATATGTGGAGCTCATCAAGCTGGCCAAAAGATGAG
>NW_019237161.1:224246-232651 GCF_002742605.1 Olea europaea var. sylvestris | reverse complement strand
CCGTTTAAGAGTTGGGCGATAGACCTGATAGGGAAGATTTATCCTCCATCATCCAAGCAACATACCTTTGTTATAGTTGCAACTAATTATTTCACTAAGTGGGTAGAAGCGATACCTTTAAAGGAGATCACCCAAAAGAATGTCATTGAATTTATCCGTGATCATATTATTTATAGATTTGGAATTCCACAAACTTTGATGGTAGATCACAGAACTTCTTTAAATGGAGATCAAGTGAATGAATTCTTGAGCGAGTTTGGAGTTAAATTAATAAACTCCACACCATATTACGCTCAATCCAACGGACAAGCAGAATCTTCTAATAAGATTCAAAAAAATATCATAAGGAAAATGATAGATGAAAATGCCAGAAATTGGTACGAATGTCTTAACAAGACCTTATGGGCTTATAGGACGTCGCTTCGGTTAAGTACCAAAATTACTCATTTCCAACTTACTTATGGACATGAGGCCGTTTTACCTATGGAAATCAACGTGCAATCGATCAGAGTGTGTTTGCAACATAAGTTAAGTGGTGATGAGTATATCGAATCACTAGTTCAAAACTTATTGGAGTTGGACGAATTAAAGTTGGACGTCCTAGATAGATTGCAAGTTCAAAAATGAAGGATAGCTAAGTTTTATAATAAAAAAGTTATATCTAAGTCGTTTAGCCTAGGTAAATTAGTTTGGAAAACAATACTCCATTTGGATAGCAAAGATCCAAAATATGGCAAGTGGTTGCCCAATTGGGAAGAACCATATAAAGTAAATAGTGTGTTGCCTTATGGAGCCTATCATTTGGAAGATTTAGATGGCACCAAGCACATGAAGTTCATTAATGGCAAATATTTGAAAAAATATGTTCCTTCCTTATGGGAAAGTGAACAAATAAAAGCGTAATCAAATCGCGTTGAACGATCGTAAATAAAAAAGGGCCAGAGCGAAATACGCTCAAATAAACTCTTTTGTTATCAAACGTTCATTACAAAGTTGCAAAATACAAAATACTAAATGCTCTATAAGTTACAATTGAGAGCAAACTAATCTCTAGGTCGATTGCCAAGTAAGAGGGCAAACTGGCCTTGATTGCTATCCTGATCGCACTGCTGCAAAGGCAAGCAGAGAGGCCGAGAAGCACTCTTAGCAAGCAGAAGAGAAGAAGAAGCACCCTCACATCGCCTTCCTAAATGCATCGCTGCAATAACGGGCAAGGAGGCTAAGAAGCACCCTCAGCAAGCAAGGTGGTTGGCATCCTCAAAAATTGTCTTCCATCATCAAACTCCTTGTAAGGAACATGGAGACGATGGGAAGAACTTCGATGGCCAAAGAACATTTTCTATATCTCCCATATCAAACGTGACATCAAAAAAGATGGCAAAATGGGCGGATCAAATGATCCATTTCTATGGAAGACGAAGATTTTGGATCGATTGTCAAAATGCCAAACAATGGCAGCAAATTGGTTTTGAAGAAGAGAATGAAAATGAAAATGACAAGTGTGGAATATAAGTGTATTTATAGGGGCGTGAAGGTGAAGAGACAGAATATGAACAGCCACATTCGTGCCTAGTAACTGGAATCAAATGGCCCGAAGTTTTGGAAAAAGAGACAGAAATACCAAGAGAAAATGTACGTGAATCTTAGCATAAAGCAGTTAAATCCTTGGGGTGTTGACGATTAAAGACGACGTCAATAAATACACAAGAAGACAAATTAATTGTTCATTAATGATAATGGCTGCTGGTACATTCAGAATTACCAATGGACATCAATACGATGTTACAAGGGGAAAGTTAATACGGAGTTACAAAAAGAAAAGTTAAGGCATTATATATCTTAATTACAATTCGCCCCAGACCGAACGAATTCTTTCCCTAAGTCTCCCCCAATCCTCGCTTTACCAAGAAGAAGTGATGTCCAATTCAACTACAAAATCATCATCAACTTCCAGCTTCTAGTACTACTCGACCAAAGACTTGGTTCGCTCAATTCCTTGGGAGGCATTGCATTTTTTAGCAGTCATTCTCGCCTTGAAGTCGTCCATCCTTGCTTGAAGCTCCTTTATCTGTGCAGCCAAACTGGTCATCAAAGAGTCTTCAATCACAACTTCGGAAGAGATTTCTTTCAATTTGTCCTCAACTTTGGTGATCTCCAGAAGCAACGACTTTTTTTTAGATACAACGCAAAGATATTGAGTACTCTTGGCCTTCAGTTCAACATTTTTGGCCAGCAAGGAGAGAATCTTGGAATGGACAAATTTTAACATCGCTTTAAAATCAGTAGAAAGATTGAGCGACGAAAGTGTCAGTGCTTGCGCCAACTTCGCACTCAAATGCTCAAGCTTATCCTTATGTTTGGCAGCACTAGCCTGACCGATGTCCATATCCATAAAGGATACATACTCAAATATCGACTGCTTGAGGAACTTCATATCTTCCTCTGAAGAAGCTAAAGGACGACCGGTTGAAGCAGGGCGAGACGTCTTGACTTATCCCCAAAAAGAGAACAAGTCCTAGATGGAACGCATAATCTTATCAGCATCTTGCAAAGAAAATTGCCAACATTGAAGGTTTTCCCTACAACAAACAAAGTGGAAGTAAAAGTGAAGCAAAGATTACCTCATCAGCAATCTTGTGAGGTGGCATATCCCCAGCCAAATCTACCACCTGTGACTCCACCACTTGTGAGGACTTCCCCTTGTTTAGGCAAGAAGAATTTGCCACAATGGACAAACCCATGGGAGCATCTGCAGAACTCAAAAAGCAACAAATCAAAAACCAATAGCACAAGCAAAGGTAAAACATCAAAAAATGTATTACCTTCTGGTTCGATATTTGGGGGGTTGACGCCCTGGGAAGAAGGTGGCTCATCCATTGGTTGTGATGAGGATTCTGGAACTGAAGGTTTCTCTTTAAGCGTAGTCCCTTCATAAGTTGGTTTGGATGAAGCAGCCTCAATAGAGGATAATGGAGCAGGATCTGCCAACACCAAAGCCTTCAAAGGAGAGGATGAACTTTTCTGAGAAATTCAAATAAACCATCAGTACATAGAAAAGTTTCAAGTATAGAAATGTATGCTTGTGAGTAAACTAATTTAATTACCTTTCTCCTAACGATGAGAAGAGTGTTGCCATCATTATCATCATCCTCCAAAATGGGAGATGCTGAGGCTGGCCGTTTGTGGCTTGGCGCACTCTTAGCTGCAGTGGACTTGGCAGAAAGATAAGTAGATAGACGAACAGACTGTTTAGCACGAGCAGGGGAGGAAGGACTCCTAATGGACACAAGGGTGACCAAAACAGGAGAAGTGGAAGAAATGTTTGGCTGATCCAGTGAATGGAAAGCACGATTGGCATCAGTTGCAAAAAATCTACGCTTCACTGATGGCCAGAGTTGTTCAAAAAGGGGATGAATGACAAAACTAGGATTGAAGGGGGCTAATGAAAAGTTACTCGTCAAAAGAATATTGCAAGCATCTATAGCTTCTGCCTCTACCTTATTAATGGTGTGGAAGCGATCTATCAAATTTCTTGAATAACAAGGGGGAACAGGCCAAGTTTGGCCAAAATCAAGTTGACGAGCAAAAAATTGGGGAGCATATATTTCAACCCCAGCTTTGGCATTGATTCCAGTCAAAATATTATGGAACAACTCCCTCCCGGTCAAAAATTGAACCCAAACGAGCAGATAGGTGCTCGCACTGTCCAGGGTGGATGGGGGTTGCACATAATCTGGAGTTAAAGGGGGAGGAAAAGGAAAGAAAGAATGAATTGAATTCAAAGTATAAAAGAATGAAAAAATGTCCCTTCTTGACATATTTACAGGGCTCAGTGGATCAATAGCTAGCCCATAGCAGCTAGCAGAATGAAGGGACAAAGATAGAGCACCAAGTGATTGAAAATAGGCTCTCAATCACATTTGAGTGAACCAAAGAGACCCACTGCCAGTGCGAGATGCACCATTCTTCAATTGGAATTGAAGAGAAGCCATGCCTCTATAGAGGGCAGCCAAAAAGAAAGAACGCAAACTCAGAGGCCTACCACGCGCCAATTTGTAGAACCCCAAATAATTTTAGACACTTTAGTGGCACTAAGACATGAATATTGGATGACTAAAGGATACTTCAGATTTTTAGTCTCTTTTGAGACCCATTTTCGACATAGGAAACATTCTATTTGGAAAATGATATCTAAATAAAAGTTGTAAATCTTTGAGTTAACTTTCCAACACACTTTGAATTACCTCAATCGGATATTGGGAGAAGAAGTTATGATAGAAATACTGAAAGCTATGCAATGTCAATCGGACTATAACCAGTCGACCGAAACTGCCTGAAATGAAAATTCTCGTTTTTCTCTAGAATTTAAATATTTATTTTCATCAACTATTTTATCAAAGGGCCGCCCATGTTTTTGGCAATAAAAACCCCCCACTAAATTGAAGTATTTAACCTCAAACTTAAATGACACCCATGTTTTCTCTCTTAAATGAAATTTGACCCTTCATTTGCTTTAAGTTATGAGATATTTACCTATAAATAGAGATCTCATTTCACTCATTTTTTTCTTACACCAAAAGCAAGAGCTTTTACATACTAAATAAAGAGTTTCCAAGAGAGAAAAAGAGAGGGAGGAAAACTATTTTTCCTAGAAGTTTAAGAAGTGTTTTCAAGCATCAATTCTCAACGGTTTTCAAACATCCAAGGAATGCATTTCGTTCAACATCCAAGTTTCATCGAAGTTTTCAATCCAAGTTTTTAAAGTTTCAAAAGCATCAATCAAGGTAGGTAAAAGTGCAATGTGTTTAATCGTGTTAAGTTATAAGTTTCGATTCATGTTAATGTTTGTATGTCAAATGGTACTCCGGTACGGCATATCCCTCTATGTTAATGGTTGTATATCAAATGGTACTCTGGTACAACATACCCCTCTATGTTGAAGAAATGTTCGTATGTCAAATGGTGCCCTCGGGTACGGCATACCCCTTCATGCCAAATGGTGCCTCCAGGTACTGCATGTATGAAAAGTTATAAAGTCAATGTTTTGAAATGTATAGCTTGATCACAAATGCACCTATGACACCTATTGAGTTTTTCAACTCACGGGTTAATCTCATCTCTGCAAATTGAAGGAATTCTACATCGGGCATGGATGGAGGAGAAGATGGAGAGTGATACAACGAGCCCATGGAAATCTGGTGAATATGTGATTTGGATTTATTTTATGAAATGTTTTCCAATGTTATTTCTTTAAAGTTTTGAATAACACAGAATTCGAGAAAAAATTATGTTTTTTTCAAATAAATTACATTTTCTTGTTTTGAAAAATGATTTAGTGTTTTTGTTTAAAGTATTTGAAGTATTGTTATTTAAATTATTATCCGAAAATGTAAGCTTCCGCTAAAACGTATACACTTGTTACTAAACCATCGGTTAAGCTAAGTAAAGTAAGTAGCGTTCCTGTCCACTAGGGGTCGGGGCGTTACAGCGTGGTATCAGAGCCAGGTTTAGCCGGTTCTGTAGACCAAGTATATTTTTTTTTTTAAAAACAAAAGGAAAATAAAAAGTTTAAGGTATTCCATGACATCATGCATCCATCCATCAATCTCATCCTATGGCCCAGGTATGTTCATGTTTAAAATTAATGATTATGTTTATGTTATGATATTTTGATATGGTTTAGAGATGTGTTATTTCAAGATATGTAATCGACTTGGGCAAAAGCTAAGGGCTTAAAGGGAATTGCATGATATAAAAGTTTAAATATTCGCATGTTTTCTTTAAGCAAAGAGAAAGTATGATGTATATGAAAATGCAACAGATATGGCTCGTAGAATGGCTAGGGCATGTAGAGAAGTATTTAACCGTAGAATTGCTATTCATTCCTATGAAAACTATGTAACTGATCCGACCCGACCGCTTAGCGAACATGTGTATGACATCTATCAGAGATGCATGACGGCGGTTAATGCTGGTATGGAGATCACGCATATTGAGGCCATAAATAACCTCATACACTCCCTCCCACCTCAATGGGGAGATATGGGAGTCACGGTTACAGATGAAATGTTAGAAGGCAACCCAAACCTGTTCGAGTTTGAGAGGTATTGCCATGCCCTGATTGATTTGTGGGATGATGTAATCCATGAGGAGCCTGAGGAGGAACCATTGGCTGAGGAAGAAGATCCCGAAGAAGAACCCGAGGATGATTTAGAGAATGATCCTAAGCCTGAGCCACAGGTTGATATGGACATAGAGTCCGGACCTGAGGCGGAAGACTCCTCCGAAGATGAAGCTCCACCAAAGAAGATCCGTAGAACTTATAAGGATTAGATTTAAATCTTTGTAATAGCTTCCCTTATGTCAAGAAATAAAATACTGTCTTCCTTACTTTAGTATTCGAAGAATGAAACTAATAAGAACCATATGTTTTGTCTAAAGGAAATGGCCCACGCAAACCAAAACTTGATAAGAGACCTCCTCCGAGCGGTTCAAGACCTAGGCAGACAAAACCCGAACCAAGCTCAACCCCTACCACTAGCTCCTAATGTTCCAAACCATGCTTCAGTGGTCGAGCAATTTCGAAGGCACAAGCCCCCTACCTTCAACGGAGCAGCTAATCCACTTGCAGCCGAGGAGTGGCTTCGCAAGTTGGAGCGTATATTCCGATTGATAGGGTGTACGGACAATCAAAAAGTCCAGTGTGCTGAGTTCATGTTCTCCGATGATGCAAGTCACTGGTGGGACTCAATGTTAAGGACAAGGACCCCTGAGCAACAAGCAGAATTGACTTGGGAGCAATTCAAAGGAGAAGTAATGGACAAGTACATTCCCCAGTCCTTGAGGGATCACAAAAAAAGTGAATTCCTCCAACTCAAGCAAAAGACAATGTCCATGACTGAGTATGAGAGGAAGTTTGATAAACTTTCAAGGTATGCTCCACATCTGGTGGATACGGAAGATAAGAAGGTACGAAGGTTTGAACAAGGCCTGAACTCGAATATAAGCAAGATACTTATGTCCCATCGCTTCACCACATACCGTGAAATGCTGGAAAGTGCTCATGCTATTTGGTACCAAAAGACTAGCGCTGAACAACATAGTCAACTGTTCAATCAACCGGACAATTGTAACATGGGAAAGAGGAAATGGAATGGCCAAGACAAGGGAAAAGGCAAGTGGCAGAACAAAAAAGCTAATGGCGGAGCCAATGCAAACAAAAGCATTGTGCTGGTTATTGCGCCCTGTTCTAAGTGTGGAAGGACACATCGTGGCGAGTGCTTACAAGGGAAAAATATCTGTTTTCGATGTGGCAAGCCAAGATATATCATTAGGTATTGTCCCACACATACCCAGAAAAAGGATGATAACAGCAACCAAAACCAGAAAGGGAAAGCACGAGTTTTTGCATTGACTCAACAGGATGCAGAGGAAAACTCTAATGTCATAGCAGGTACTCTACTGATAGCCAATACACCTGCTTATGTATTGTTTGATTCAGGAGCTACACACTCCTTTGCTTCAACAACTTTTATGGCTAAATCTAGTATTACTCGTGATAAGTCAGAAGGTACATTAGAAGTTAGTATTCCTTCGGGCAACCCTTTGAATACTGATAGAATAGCCAAGTCGGTAAGTAACGAAGTTGAGGGAAAACCAATGGAAGCGAACCTATACATGATAGAAATGAAGGATTTTGATGTAATACTAGGCATAAATTGGTTAGGTTGTAATTGTGCCACCATCCGATGTAAGGAAATGGAAGTATCATTTCAGAAACCAGGAGAGGAACCATTTTCATTCCTTTGAATGAAGACGAAACCTCTTATTCGACTAGTATCGGCTTTAGAAGCTAAGAAGAAGTTGAGAAAAGAAATATGTCAAGGATATCTAGTAAGTATCTCAGGAGGGAAACAAGAGACGATAAGGGTTGAAGATATACTAGTAGTACTGGAATTCGTAGATGTATTTCCAGAAGATCTATCTGGTATTCTACCTAATAGACAAGTGAAATTCACCATAGACTTAATTCCCGGGGCGGCACCAGTATCTAAGGCCCCATACCGAATGGCCCCAATGGAACTACAAGAATTACAGAAGCAGTTGCAAGAACTCCTAGATATGGGCTTCATACGACCAAGCGTATCTCCATGGGGTGCGCCGGTGTTGTTTGTAAAGAAGAAAGATGGAAACATGAGGATGTGCATCGATTATAGGGAGATAAATCGATTAACCATCAAGAATAAGTACCAACTCCCGAGGATCGAGGATCTGTTAGATCAATTGAAAGGAGCTAAGGTATTTTCCAAGATCGACTTACGATCGGGATACCATCAACTGAAAGTAGAGACAAAGGATATACCTAAGACAACTTTTAGAACTCGATATGGACACTACGAGTTTAC